>NW_026735164.1:0-162198 GCF_949786415.1 Peromyscus eremicus
GCTACTGTTCTTGTCAGTTTCCTAAGCAGAGTTGAACTAGATATGGCCCCTGTGTGTAGGAAGCACAGTTCTTTTGTTCTGAGAACCTCACTATTCGGATCCCATAGGAAACACATTAGAGTAGAAGAGTGCTCTTTTCTCAAAAGGAGAGTGTGTTTCTTGTAATGCGAGCTAGTGTTTGTTTCACAGTTAGAAATGGAGTTGAATCCCATGCAGTTTCTGGTCCTACGAGCAAGAGATGTTTTCTGGTAAGAAGAGTCACTATTATGCTCCATTGTCATACACAGTGCAAATAGCACTTGCGTCTGTTCCTAGCAAGTACAGTGTATTGCACTGAAGAGGAGCTACTGTTCTTGTCAGTTTCCTAAGCAGAGTTTGAACTAGATATGGCCCCTGTTTGTAGGAAGCATAGTTCTTTTGTTCTGAGCAAGCTCACTTTTCGGACCACTTAGGAAACACAGTAGAGTAGAAGAGTGCTCTTTTCTCAAAAGCAGAGTGTGTTTCTTGTAAGGCGAGCTAGCGTTTGTTTCCCAGTCCTAAATGGAGTTGAATCACATGCAGTTTTTGGTCCTACCAGCAAGAGTTGTTTTCTGGTAAGGAAAGTCACTATTGCGCTCCCAATGCCATACACAGTGCAAATAGCACTCTCGTCTGTTCCCAGCAAGTACAGTGTATTGGACTGAAGAGGATCTTCTGTTCTTTTCAGTTTCCTAAGCAGAATTGAACTAGATATGGCCGTATTTGTAGGAAGCACAGTTCTTTTGTTCTGAGCAAACACACTGTTCTGGCCCTATAGGAAACACAGTAGAGTAGAAGATTGCTCTTTTTTCAAAAGCAGAGTGTGTTTCTTGTAAGGCGAGCTAGCATTTGTTTCCCAGTCCTAAATGGAGTTGAATCACATGCAGTTTCTGGTCCTACCTGCAAGAGTTGTTTTCTGGTAAGGAAAGTCACTATGGCGCTCCCATTGCAATACACAGTGCAAATACCACTCGCGTCTGTTCCCATCAAGTACAGTGTATTGGACTGAAGCAGAGCTACTGTTCTTGTCAGTTTCCTAAGCAGAGTTGAACTAGATATGGCCCCTGTGTGTAGGAAGCACAGTTCTTTTGTTCTGAGCAAGCTCACTGTTCGGACCCCATAGGAAACACAATAGAGTAGAAGAGTGCTCTTTCTCAAAAGCAGAGTGTGTTTCTTGTAAGGCGACCTAGTGTTTGTTTCCCAGTCAGAAATGGAGTTGAATCCCTTGCAGTTTCTGTTCCTACGTACAAGAGGCGTTTTCTGATAAGAAGAGTCACTATTGAGCTCCCATTGTCATACAGAGGACAAATAGCACTAGTGTCTGTTCCCTGCATGTACAGTGTATTGGACTGAAGAGGATCTACTGTTCTTGTCAGTTTCCTAAGCAGAGTTGAACTAGATATGGCCCGTGTGGAGGAAGCACAGTTCTTTTGTTCTGAGCAAGCTCACTGTTCGGTCCCCATAGGATACACAGTACAGTAGAAGAGTTCTCTTTTCTCTAAAGCAGAGTGTGTTTCCTGTAAGGCGAGCTAGCGTTTGTTTCACAGTCTTAAATGGAGTTGAATCACATGCAGTTTCTTGTCCTAGGAGCAAGAGTTGTTTTCTGCTAAGAAGAGTCACTATTGTGCTCCAATTGTCATACACAGGCAAATAGCACTGGCGTCTGTTCCCAGCATGTACAGTGTACTGGAATGAAGAGGATCTACTGTTCTTGTCAGTTTCCTAAGCAGAATTGAACTATATATGGCCGTATTTGTAGGAATCACAGTTCTTTTGTTCTGAGCAAACTCACTGTTCTGGCCCTATAGGAAACACAGTAGAGTAGAAGAGTGCTCTTTTCTCAAAAGCAGAGTGTGTTTTTGTAAGGTGAGCTAGCGTTTGTTTCCCAGTCCTAAATTGAGTTGAATCACATGCAGTTTTTGGTCCTATGAGCAAGAGTTGTTTTCTGGTAAGAAAGTCATTATTGTGCTCCCATTGCCATACACAGTGCAAATAGCACTGGCGTCTGTTCCCAGCAAGTACAGTGTATTGGACTGAAGCGGAGCTACTGTTCTTGTCACTTTGCTAAGCAGAGTTGAACCTGATATGGCCCCTGTGTGTAGGAAGCACAGTTCTTTTGTTCTGAGCAAGCTCACTGTTCGGATCCCATAGGATACACAGTAGAGTAGAAGAGTGCAATTTTCTCAAAAGCAGAGTGTGTTTCTTGTAATGCGAGCTAGCGTTTGTTTTCCAGTCCTAAATGGAGTTGAATCACATGCAGTTTCTTGTCCTACGAGCAAGAGTTGTTTTCTGGTAAGAAGAGTCACTGTTGTGCTCCCATTGCCATACACAGTGCAAATCGCACTCGCGTCTCTTCCAGCAAGTACAGTGTATTGGACTGAAGCGGAGCTACTGTTCTTGTCAGTTTCCTACGCAGAGTTGAACTAGACATGGCCCATGTGTATAGGAAGCACAGTTCTTTTATTCTGAGCAAGCTCACTGTTCGGATTCCATAGATACACAGTAGAGAAGAAGAGTGCTCTTTTCTCCAAAGCAGAGTGTGTTTCTTGTAAGGCGAGCTAGCATTTGTTTCCCAGTCCTAAATGGAGTTGAATCACATGCAGTTTCTTGTCCTACGAGCAAGAGTTGTTTTCTGGTAAGAAGAGTCACTATTGCGCTCCCATTGTCATACACAGGGCAAATAGCACTGGCGTCTGTTCCCAGCATGTACAGTGTATTGGACTGAAGAGGACCTACCTGTTCTTGTCACTTTCTAAGCAGAATTGAACTAGATAAGGCGGTATTTGTAGGAAGCACAGTTCTTGTGTTCTGAGCAAGCTCACTGTTCAGACCCCATAGGAAACACAGTAGAGTAGAAGAGTGCTCTTTTCTCAAAATCAGAGTGTCTTTCTTGTAAGGCGAGCTAGCGTTTGTTTCCCATTCCTAAATGGAGTTGAATCACATCCAGTTTTTGGTCCTACGAGCAAGAGTTGTTTCTGGTAAGGAAAGTCACTATTGTGCTCCCATTGCCATACACAGTGCAAATAGCACTCTCGTATATTCCCAGCAAGTACAGTGTATTGGACTGAAAAGGAGCTACTGTTCTTGTCAGTTTCCTAAGCAGAGTTGAACTAGATATGGCCCATGTGTGTAGGAAGCACAGTTCTTTTTTTCTGAGCAAGCTCACTGTTCGGACACCATAGGAAACACAGTAGAGTAGAAGAGTGCTCTTTTCTCAAAAGCAGAGTATGTTTCTTGTAAGCGAGCTAGCGTTTGTTTCCCAATCCTAAATGGAGTTGAATCACATGCAAGTTTCTGGTCCTACGAGCAAGAGTTGTTTTCTGGTAAGAAGAGTCACTATTGTGCTCCCATTGTCATACACAGGGCAAATAGCACTGGCATCTGTTCCCAGCATGTACTATGTTTCAGACTGAAGAGGATCTAAGGTTCTTGTCAGTTTCTTAAGCACAGTTGAACTAGATATGGCCCGTGTGTGTAGAAGCACAGTTCTTTTTTTCTGAGCAAGCTCACTGTTTGGACCCCTTGGATACAAAGTAGAGAAGAAGAGTGCTCTTTTCTCAAAGCACAGTGTGTTTCTTGTAAGGCGAGCTAGCATTTGTTTCCCAGTCTTAATGGAGTTGAATCACATGCAGTTTCTTGTCCTACGAGCAAGAGTAGTTTTCTGAGAAGAAGAGTCACTATTGCGTTCCCATTGTCATACAAAGGGCAAATAGCACTGGCGTCTGTTCCCAGCATGTACAGTGTATTGGACTGAAGAGGATCTACTGTTCTTTTCAGTTTCCTAAGCAGAATTGAACTAGATATGGCCGTATTTGTATGAAGCACAGTTATTTTGTTCTGAGCAAGCTCACTGTTCTGGCCCTATAGGAAACACAGTAGAGTAGAAGAGTGCTCTTTTCTCAAAAGCAGAGTGTGTTTCTTGTAAGGCGAGCTAGCGTTTGTTTCCCAGTCCTAAATGGAGTTGAATCACATGCAGTTTTTGGTCCTATGAGCAAGAGTTGTTTTCTGGTAAGGAAAGTGACTCTTGCGCTCCCATTGGCATACACAGTGCAAATAGCACTGGCGTCTGTTCCCAGCAAGTACAGTGTATTGGACTGAAGCAGAGCTACCATTCTTGTCAGTTTCCTAAGCAGAGTTGAACTAGATATGGCCCGTGTGTGTAGGAAGCACAATTCTTTTGTTCTGAACAAGCTCACTGTTCGGATCCCATAGGAAACACAGTAGAGTAGAAGAGTGCTCTTTTCTCAAAGCAGAGTGTGTTTCTTGTAAGGCAAGCTAGCGTTTGTTTCCCATTCCTAAATGGAGTTGAATCATACGCATTTTTTGGTCCTACGAACAAGAGTTGTTTTCTGGTAAGGAAAGTCACTATTGCGCTCCCATTGTCATACACAAGGCAAATAGCACTGGCGTCTGTTCCCAGCAAGTACAGTGTATTGGACTGAAGAGGAGCTACTGTTCTTGTCAGTTTCCTAAGCAGAGTTGAACTAGATATGGAACCTGTGTGTAGGAAACACAGTTCTTTTGTTCTGAGCAAGCTCACTATTCGGACCCCATAGGAAACACATTGGAGTAGAAGAGTGCTCTTTTCTGAAAAGGAGAGTGTGTTTCTTGTAATGCGAGCTAGTGTTTGTTTCCCAGTCAGAAATGGAGTTGAATCCCATGAAGTTTCTGGTCCTACGGGCAAGAGATGTTTTCTGGTAAGAAGAGTCACTATTGTGCTCCCATTGTCATACACAGGGCAAATAGCACTCGCGTCTGTTCCGAGCAAGTACAGTGTATTGCACTGAAGCGGAGCTACTGTTCTTGTCAGTTTCCTAAGCAGAGTTGAACTAGATATGGCCCCTGTGTGTAGGAAGCACAGTTTTTTTTTGTTCTGAGCAAGCTCACTGTTCGGACCCCATAGAAAACACATTAGAGTAGAAGAGTGCTCTTTTCTCAAAAGCAGAGTGTGTTTTTTGTAAGGCAAGCTAGCGTTTTTTTCCCAGTCCTAAATGGAGTTGAATCACATACAGTTTTTTGTCCTACGAGCAAGAGTAGTTTTCTGGTAATTAAAATCACTATTGCACTCCCATTGCCAAAGACAGTACAAGTAGCACTCGTTTCTGTTCCCAGCAAGTACAGTGTATTGGACAGAAGAGGAGCTACTGTTCTTGTCAGTTTACTAAGCAGAGTTGAACTACATATGGCCCGTGTGTGTAGGAAGCACAGTTCTTTTGTTTGGAGCAAGCTCAATGTTCGGACCCCATATGAACCACAGTAGAATAGAAGACTGCTCTTTTCTAAAAAACAGAGTGTGTTTCTTGTAAGGCGAGCTAGCGTTTTTTCCCCAGTCCTAAATGGAGTTGAATCACATGCAGTTTTTGGTCCTACGAGCAAGAGTTGTTTTCTGGTAAGGAAAGTCACTATTGCGCTCCCTATGGCATACACAGTGCAAATAGCACTCGCGTCTGTTCCCAGCAAGTACAGTGTATTGGACTGAAGAGGAGCTACTGTTCTTGTCAGTTTCCTAAGGAGAGTTGAACTAGATATGGCCCATGTGTGTAGGAAGCACAGTTCTTTTTTTCTGAGCAAGCTCACTGTTCGGACCCCATAGGAAACACAGTATAGTAGAAGAGTGCTCTTTTCTCAAAAGCAGAGTGTGTTTCTTGTAAAGCGAGCTAGCCTTTGTTTCCCAGTCCTAAATGGAGTTGAATCACATGCAGTTTCTTGTCCTACGAGCAAGAGTGGTTTTCTGGTAAGAAGAGTAACTATTGTGCTCCCATTGTCATACACAGGCCAAATAGCACTGGCGTCTGTTCCCAGCATGTACAGTGTATTTGACTGAAGAGGATCTACTGTTCTTGTCAGTTTCCTAAGCAGAATTGAACTAGATATGGCCGTATTTGTAGGAAGCACAGTTCTTTTGTTCTGAGCAAACTCACTGTTCTGGCCCTATAGGAGACACAGTAGAGTAGAAGAGTGCTCTTTTCTCAAAAGCAGAGTGTGTTTCTTGTAAGGCGAGCTAGCGTTTGTTTCCCAGTCCTAAATGGAGTTGAATCACATGCAGTTTTTGGTCCTATGTGCAAGAGTTGTTTTCTGGTAAGGAAAGTCACTATTTTGCTCCGACTTCCATACACAGTGCAAATAGCACTCGCATCTGTTCCCATCAAGTACAGTGTATTGGACTGAAGAGGAGCTACTGTTCTTGTCAATTTGCTAAGCAGAGTGGAACTAGATATGGCCCCTGTGTGTAGGAAGCACAGTTCTTTTGTTCTGAGCAAGCTCACTGTTCGGACCACATAGGAAACACAGAAGAGTAGAAGAGTGCTCTTTTCTCAAAAGCAGAGTGTGTTTCTTGTAAGGCGAGCTAGCATTTGTTTCCCAGTCCTAAATGGAGTTGAAACACATGCAGTTTATTGTCCTACGAGCAAGAGTTGTTTTCTGGTAAGAAGAGTCACTATTGCACTCCCATTGTCATACACAGGGAAAATAGCACTGGCGTCTGTTCCCAGCATGTACAGTGTATTGGACTGAAGAGGATCTACTGTTCTTTTCAGTTTCCTAAGCAGAATTGAACTAGATATGGCCGTATTTGTATGAAGCACAGTTCTTTTGTTCTGAGCAAGCTCACTGTTCTGGTCCTAATGGAAACACAGTAGAGTAGAAGAGTGCTCTTTTCTCAAAAGCAGAGTGTGTTTCTTGTAAGGCGAGCTAGTGTTTGTTTCCCAGTCCTAAATGGAGTTGAATCACATGCAGTTTTTGGTCCTACGAGCAAGAGTTGTTTCTGGTAAGGAAAGTCACTATTTCGTTCCCATTTCCATACACAGTGCAAATAGCACTCGCGTCTGTTCCCAGCAAGTACAGTGTATTGGACTGAAGTGGAGCTACTGTTCTTGTCAGTTTCCTAAGCAGAGTTGAACTAGATATGGCCCCTGTGTGTAGGAAGCACAGTTCTTTTGTTCTGAGAACCTCACTATTCGGATCCCATAGGAAACACATTAGAGTAGAAGAGTGCTCTTTTCTCAAAAGGAGAGTGTGTTTCTTGTAATGCGAGCTAGTGTTTGTTTCCCAGTCAGAAATGGAGTTGAATCCCATGCAGTTTCTGGTCCTACGAACAAGAGTTGTTTTCTGGTAAGGAAAGTCACTATTGCGCTCCCATTGTCATACACAGTGCAAAGAGCACTTGCGTCTGTTCCTAGCAAGTACAGTGTATTGCACTGAAGAGGAGCTACTGTTCTTGTCAGTTTCCTAAGCAGAGTT
Organism: Peromyscus eremicus; assembly: GCF_949786415.1. Taxonomy (NCBI): domain Eukaryota; kingdom Metazoa; phylum Chordata; class Mammalia; order Rodentia; family Cricetidae; genus Peromyscus; species Peromyscus eremicus. Next base: position 7,258 of record NW_026735164.1, read on the forward strand.
GAACTAGATATGGCCCCTGTTTGTAGGAAGCATAGTTCTTTTGTTCTGAGCAAGCTCACTTTTCGGACCCCATAGGAAACACAGTAGAGTAGAAGAGTGCTCTTTTCTCAAAAGCAGAGTGTGTTTCTTGTAAGGCGAGCTAGCGTTTGTTTCCCAGTCCTAAATGGAGTTGAATCACATGCAGTTTTTGGTCCTACCAGCAAGAGTTGTTTTCTGGTAAGAAGAGTAACTATTGTGCTCCCATTGTCATACACAGGGCAAATAGCACTCTCGTCTGTTCCCAGCAAGTACAGTGTATTGGACTGAAGAGGATCTACTGTTCTTTTCAGTTTCCTAAGTAGAATTGAACTAGATATGGCCGTATTTGTAGGAAGCACAGTTCTTTTGTTCTGAGCAAACACACTGTTCTGGCCCTATAGGAAACACAGTAGAGTAGAAGATTGCTCTTTTTTCAAAAGCAGAGTGTGTTTCTTGTAAGGCGAGCTAGCGTTTGTTTCCCAGTCCTAAATGGAGTTGAATCACATACAGTTTCTGGTCCTACCTGCAAGAGTTGTTTTCTGGTAAGGAAAGTCACTATGGCGCTCCCATTGCAATGCACAGTGCAAATACCACTCGCGTCTGTTCCCATCAAGTACAGTGTATTGGACTGAAGCAGAGCTACTGTTCTTGTCAGTTTCCTAAGCAGAGTTGAACTAGATATGGCCCCTGTGTGTAGGAAGCACAGTTCTTTTGTTCTGAGCTAGCTCACTGTTCGGACCCCGTAGGAAACACAGAAGAGTAGAAGAGTGCTCTTTTCTCAAAAGCAGAGTGTGTTTCTTGTAAGGCGAGCTAGCATTTGTTTCCCAGTCCTAAATGGAGTTGAAACACATGCAGTTTATTGTCCTACGAGCAAGAGTTGTTTTCTGGTAAGAAGAGTCACTATTGCGCTCCCATTCTCATACACAGGGAAAATAGCACTGGCGTCTGTTCCCAGCATGTACAGTGTATTGGACTGAAGAGGATCTACTGTTCTTTTCAGTTTCCTTAGCAGAATTGAACTAGATATGGCAGTATTTGTATGAAGCACAGTTCTTTTGTTCTGAGCAAGCTCACTGTTCTGGTCCTAATGGAAACACAGTAGAGTAGAAGAGTGCTCTTTTCTCAAAAGCAGAGTGTGTTTCTTGTAAGGCGAGCTAGTGTTTGTTTCCCAGTCCTAAATGGAGTTGAATCACATGCAGTTTTTGGTCCTACGAGCAAGAGTTGTTTCTGGTAAGGAAAGTCACTATTTCGTTCCCATTTCCATACACAGTGCAAATAGCACTCGCGTCTGTTCCCAGCAAGAACAGTGTATTGGACTGAAGTGGAGCTACTGTTCTTGTCAGTTTCCTAAGCAGAGTTGAACTAGATATGGCCCCTGTGTGTAGGAAGCACAGTTCTTTTGTTCTGAGAACCTCACTATTCGGATCCCATAGGAAACACATTAGAGTAGAAGAGTGCTCTTTTCTCAAAAGGAGAGTGTGTTTCTTGTAATGCGAGCTAGTGTTTGTTTCACAGTTAGAAATGGAGTTGAATCCCATGCAGTTTCTGGTCCTACGAGCAAGAGATGTTTTCTGGTAAGAAGAGTCACTATTATGCTCCCATTGTCATACACAGTGCAAATAGCACTTGCGTCTGTTCCTAGCAAGTACAGTGTATTGCACTGAAGAGGAGCTACTGTTCTTGTCAGTTTCCTAAGCAGAGTTGAACTAGATATGGCCCCTGTTTGTAGGAAGCATAGTTCTTTTGTTCTGAGCAAGCTCACTTTTCGGACCACTTAGGAAACACAGTAGAGTAGAAGAGTGCTCTTTTCTCAAAAGCAGAGTGTGTTTCTTGTAAGGCGAGCTAGCGTTTGTTTCCCAGTCCTAAATGGAGTTGAATCACATGCAGTTTTTGGTCCTACCAGCAAGAGTTGTTTTCTGGTAAGGAAAGTCACTATTGCGCTCCCAATGCCATACACAGTGCAAATAGCACTCTCGTCTGTTCCCAGCAAGTACAGTGTATTGGACTGAAGAGGATCTACTGTTCTTTTCAGTTTCCTAAGCAGAATTGAACTAGATATGGCCGTATTTGTAGGAAGCACAGTTCTTTTGTTCTGAGCAAACACACTGTTCTGGCCCTATAGGAAACACAGTAGAGTAGAAGATTGCTCTTTTTTCAAAAGCAGAGTGTGTTTCTTGTAAGGCGAGCTAGCATTTGTTTCCCAGTCCTAAATGGAGTTGAATCACATGCAGTTTCTGGTCCTACCTGCAAGAGTTGTTTTCTGGTAAGGAAAGTCACTATGGCGCTCCCATTGCAATACACAGTGCAAATACCACTCGCGTCTGTTCCCATCAAGTACAGTGTATTGGACTGAAGCAGAGCTACTGTTCTTGTCAGTTTCCTAAGCAGAGTTGAACTAGATATGGCCCCTGTGTGTAGGAAGCACAGTTCTTTTGTTCTGAGCAAGCTCACTGTTCGGACCCCATAGGAAACACAATAGAGTAGAAGAGTGCTCTTTTCTCAAAAGCAGAGTGTGTTTCTTGTAAGGCGACCTAGTGTTTGTTTCCCAGTCAGAAATGGAGTTGAATCCCTTGCAGTTTCTGTTCCTACGTACAAGAGGCGTTTTCTGATAAGAAGAGTCACTATTGCGCTCCCATTGTCATACAGAGGACAAATAGCACTAGTGTCTGTTCCCTGCATGTACAGTGTATTGGACTGAAGAGGATCTACTGTTCTTGTCAGTTTCCTAAGCAGAGTTGAACTAGATATGGCCCGTGTGGAGGAAGCACAGTTCTTTTGTTCTGAGCAAGCTCACTGTTCGGTCCCCATAGGATACACAGTACAGTAGAAGAGTTCTCTTTTCTCTAAAGCAGAGTGTGTTTCCTGTAAGGCGAGCTAGCGTTTGTTTCACAGTCTTAAATGGAGTTGAATCACATGCAGTTTCTTGTCCTAGGAGCAAGAGTTGTTTTCTGCTAAGAAGAGTCACTATTGTGCTCCAATTGTCATACACAGGGCAAATAGCACTGGCGTCTGTTCCCAGCATGTACAGTGTACTGGAATGAAGAGGATCTACTGTTCTTGTCAGTTTCCTAAGCAGAATTGAACTATATATGGCCGTATTTGTAGGAATCACAGTTCTTTTGTTCTGAGCAAACTCACTGTTCTGGCCCTATAGGAAACACAGTAGAGTAGAAGAGTGCTCTTTTCTCAAAAGCAGAGTGTGTTTTTTGTAAGGTGAGCTAGCGTTTGTTTCCCAGTCCTAAATTGAGTTGAATCACATGCAGTTTTTGGTCCTATGAGCAAGAGTTGTTTTCTGGTAAGGAAAGTCATTATTGTGCTCCCATTGCCATACACAGTGCAAATAGCACTGGCGTCTGTTCCCAGCAAGTACAGTGTATTGGACTGAAGCGGAGCTACTGTTCTTGTCACTTTGCTAAGCAGAGTTGAACCTGATATGGCCCCTGTGTGTAGGAAGCACAGTTCTTTTGTTCTGAGCAAGCTCACTGTTCGGATCCCATAGGATACACAGTAGAGTAGAAGAGTGCAATTTTCTCAAAAGCAGAGTGTGTTTCTTGTAATGCGAGCTAGCGTTTGTTTTCCAGTCCTAAATGGAGTTGAATCACATGCAGTTTCTTGTCCTACGAGCAAGAGTTGTTTTCTGGTAAGAAGAGTCACTGTTGTGCTCCCATTGCCATACACAGTGCAAATCGCACTCGCGTCTCTTCCCAGCAAGTACAGTGTATTGGACTGAAGCGGAGCTACTGTTCTTGTCAGTTTCCTACGCAGAGTTGAACTAGACATGGCCCATGTGTATAGGAAGCACAGTTCTTTTATTCTGAGCAAGCTCACTGTTCGGATTCCATAGGATACACAGTAGAGAAGAAGAGTGCTCTTTTCTCCAAAGCAGAGTGTGTTTCTTGTAAGGCGAGCTAGCATTTGTTTCCCAGTCCTAAATGGAGTTGAATCACATGCAGTTTCTTGTCCTACGAGCAAGAGTTGTTTTCTGGTAAGAAGAGTCACTATTGCGCTCCCATTGTCATACACAGGGCAAATAGCACTGGCGTCTGTTCCCAGCATGTACAGTGTATTGGACTGAAGAGGACCTACTGTTCTTGTCACTTTCCTAAGCAGAATTGAACTAGATAAGGCGGTATTTGTAGGAAGCACAGTTCTTGTGTTCTGAGCAAGCTCACTGTTCAGACCCCATAGGAAACACAGTAGAGTAGAAGAGTGCTCTTTTCTCAAAATCAGAGTGTCTTTCTTGTAAGGCGAGCTAGCGTTTGTTTCCCATTCCTAAATGGAGTTGAATCACATCCAGTTTTTGGTCCTACGAGCAAGAGTTGTTTTCTGGTAAGGAAAGTCACTATTGTGCTCCCATTGCCATACACAGTGCAAATAGCACTCTCGTATATTCCCAGCAAGTACAGTGTATTGGACTGAAAAGGAGCTACTGTTCTTGTCAGTTTCCTAAGCAGAGTTGAACTAGATATGGCCCATGTGTGTAGGAAGCACAGTTCTTTTTTTCTGAGCAAGCTCACTGTTCGGACACCATAGGAAACACAGTAGAGTAGAAGAGTGCTCTTTTCTCAAAAGCAGAGTATGTTTCTTGTAAGGCGAGCTAGCGTTTGTTTCCCAATCCTAAATGGAGTTGAATCACATGCAGTTTCTGGTCCTACGAGCAAGAGTTGTTTTCTGGTAAGAAGAGTCACTATTGTGCTCCCATTGTCATACACAGGGCAAATAGCACTGGCATCTGTTCCCAGCATGTACTATGTTTCAGACTGAAGAGGATCTAAGGTTCTTGTCAGTTTCTTAAGCACAGTTGAACTAGATATGGCCCGTGTGTGTAGGAAGCACAGTTCTTTTTTTCTGAGCAAGCTCACTGTTTGGACCCCTTGGATACAAAGTAGAGAAGAAGAGTGCTCTTTTCTCAAAAGCACAGTGTGTTTCTTGTAAGGCGAGCTAGCATTTGTTTCCCAGTCTTAATGGAGTTGAATCACATGCAGTTTTTTGTCCTACGAGCAAGAGTAGTTTTCTGAGAAGAAGAGTCACTATTGCGTTCCCATTGTCATACAAAGGGCAAATAGCACTGGCGTCTGTTCCCAGCATGTACAGTGTATTGGACTGAAGAGGATCTACTGTTCTTTTCAGTTTCCTAAGCAGAATTGAACTAGATATGGCCGTATTTGTATGAAGCACAGTTATTTTGTTCTGAGCAAGCTCACTGTTCTGGCCCTATAGGAAACACAGTAGAGTAGAAGAGTGCTCTTTTCTCAAAAGCAGAGTGTGTTTCTTGTAAGGCGAGCTAGCGTTTGTTTCCCAGTCCTAAATGGAGTTGAATCACATGCAGTTTTTGGTCCTATGAGCAAGAGTTGTTTTCTGGTAAGGAAAGTGACTCTTGCGCTCCCATTGGCATACACAGTGCAAATAGCACTGGCGTCTGTTCCCAGCAAGTACAGTGTATTGGACTGAAGCGGAGCTACCATTCTTGTCAGTTTCCTAAGCAGAGTTGAACTAGATATGGCCCGTGTGTGTAGGAAGCACAATTCTTTTGTTCTGAACAAGCTCACTGTTCGGATCCCATAGGAAACACAGTAGAGTAGAAGAGTGCTCTTTTCTCAAAAGCAGAGTGTGTTTCTTGTAAGGCAAGCTAGCGTTTGTTTCCCATTCCTAAATGGAGTTGAATCATACGCATTTTTTGGTCCTACGAACAAGAGTTGTTTTCTGGTAAGGAAAGTCACTATTGCGCTCCCATTGTCATACACAAGGCAAATAGCACTGGCGTCTGTTCCCAGCAAGTACAGTGTATTGGACTGAAGAGGAGCTACTGTTCTTGTCAGTTTCCTAAGCAGAGTTGAACTAGATATGGAACCTGTGTGTAGGAAACACAGTTCTTTTGTTCTGAGCAAGCTCACTATTCGGACCCCATAGGAAACACATTGGAGTAGAAGAGTGCTCTTTTCTGAAAAGGAGAGTGTGTTTCTTGTAATGCGAGCTAGTGTTTGTTTCCCAGTCAGAAATGGAGTTGAATCCCATGAAGTTTCTGGTCCTACGGGCAAGAGATGTTTTCTGGTAAGAAGAGTCACTATTGTGCTCCCATTGTCATACACAGGGCAAATAGCACTCGCGTCTGTTCCGAGCAAGTACAGTGTATTGCACTGAAGCGGAGCTACTGTTCTTGTCAGTTTCCTAAGCAGAGTTGAACTAGATATGGCCCCTGTGTGTAGGAAGCACAGTTTTTTTTTGTTCTGAGCAAGCTCACTGTTCGGACCCCATAGAAAACACATTAGAGTAGAAGAGTGCTCTTTTCTCAAAAGCAGAGTGTGTTTTTTGTAAGGCGAGCTAGCGTTTGTTTCCCAGTCCTAAATGGAGTTGAATCACATACAGTTTTTTGTCCTACGAGCAAGAGTAGTTTTCTGGTAATTAAAATCACTATTGCACTCCCATTGCCAAAGACAGTACAAGTAGCACTCGTTTCTGTTCCCAGCAAGTACAGTGTATTGGACAGAAGAGGAGCTACTGTTCTTGTCAGTTTCCTAAGCAGAGTTGAACTACATATGGCCCGTGTGTGTAGGAAGCACAGTTCTTTTGTTTGGAGCAAGCTCAATGTTCGGACCCCATATGAACCACAGTAGAATAGAAGACTGCTCTTTTCTAAAAAACAGAGTGTGTTTCTTGTAAGGCGAGCTAGCGTTTTTTCCCCAGTCCTAAATGGAGTTGAATCACATGCAGTTTTTGGTCCTACGAGCAAGAGTTGTTTTCTGGTAAGGAAAGTCACTATTGCGCTCCCTATGGCATACACAGTGCAAATAGCACTCGCGTCTGTTCCCAGCAAGTACAGTGTATTGGACTGAAGAGGAGCTACTGTTCTTGTCAGTTTCCTAAGGAGAGTTGAACTAGATATGGCCCATGTGTGTAGGAAGCACAGTTCTTTTTTTCTGAGCAAGCTCACTGTTCGGACCCCATAGGAAACACAGTATAGTAGAAGAGTGCTCTTTTCTCAAAAGCAGAGTGTGTTTCTTGTAAAGCGAGCTAGCCTTTGTTTCCCAGTCCTAAATGGAGTTGAATCACATGCAGTTTCTTGTCCTACGAGCAAGAGTGGTTTTCTGGTAAGAAGAGTAACTATTGTGCTCCCATTGTCATACACAGGGCAAATAGCACTGGCGTCTGTTCCCAGCATGTACAGTGTATTTGACTGAAGAGGATCTACTGTTCTTGTCAGTTTCCTAAGCAGAATTGAACTAGATATGGCCGTATTTGTAGGAAGCACAGTTCTTTTGTTCTGAGCAAACTCACTGTTCTGGCCCTATAGGAGACACAGTAGAGTAGAAGAGTGCTCTTTTCTCAAAAGCAGAGTGTGTTTCTTGTAAGGCGAGCTAGCGTTTGTTTCCCAGTCCTAAATGGAGTTGAATCACATGCAGTTTTTGGTCCTATGTGCAAGAGTTGATTTCTGGTAAGGAAAGTCACTATTTTGCTCCCACTTCCATACACAGTGCAAATAGCACTCGCATCTGTTCCCATCAAGTACAGTGTATTGGACTGAAGAGGAGCTACTGTTCTTGTCAATTTGCTAAGCAGAGTGGAACTAGATATGGCCCCTGTGTGTAGGAAGCACAGTTCTTTTGTTCTGAGCAAGCTCACTGTTCGGACCACATAGGAAACACAGAAGAGTAGAAGAGTGCTCTTTTCTCAAAAGCAGAGTGTGTTTCTTGTAAGGCGAGCTAGCATTTGTTACCAGTCCTAAATGGAGTTGAAACACATGCAGTTTATTGTCCTACGAGCAAGAGTTGTTTTCTGGTAAGAAGAGTCACTATTGCACTCCCATTGTCATACACAGGGAAAATAGCACTGGCGTCTGTTCCCAGCATGTACAGTGTATTGGACTGAAGAGAATCTACTGTTCTTTTCAGTTTCCTAAGCAGAATTGAACTAGATATGGCCGTATTTGTATGAAGCACAGTTCTTTTGTTCTGAGCAAGCTCACTGTTCTGGTCCTAATGGAAACACAGTAGAGTAGAAGAGTGCTCTTTTCTCAAAAGCAGAGTGTGTTTCTTGTAAGGCGAGCTAGTGTTTGTTTCCCAGTCCTAAATGGAGTTGAATCACATGCAGTTTTTGGTCCTACGAGCAAGAGTTGTTTCTGGTAAGGAAAGTCACTATTTCGTTCCCATTTCCATACACAGTGCAAATAGCACTCGCGTCTGTTCCCAGCAAGTACAGTGTATTGGACTGAAGTGGAGCTACTGTTCTTGTCAGTTTCCTAAGCAGAGTTGAACTAGATATGGCCCCTGTTTGTAGGAAGCACAGTTCTTTTGTTCTGAGAACCTCACTATTCGGATCCCATAGGAAACACATTAGAGTAGAAGAGTGCTCTTTTCTCAAAAGGAGAGTGTGTTTCTTGTAATGCGAGCTAGTGTTTGTTTCCCAGTCAGAAATGGAGTTGAATCCCATGCAGTTTCTGGTCCTACGAACAAGAGTTGTTTACTGGTAAGGAAAGTCACTATTGCGCTCCCATTGTCATACACAGTGCAAAGAGCACTTGCGTCTGTTCCTAGCAAGTACAGTGTATTGCACTGAAGAGGAGCTACTGTTCTTGTCAGTTTCCTAAGCAGAGTTGAACTAGATATGGCCCCTGTTTGTAGGAAGCATAGTTCTTTTGTTCTGAGCAAGCTCACTTTTCGGACCCCATAGGAAACACAGTAGAGTAGAAGAGTGCTCTTTTCTCAAAAGCAGAGTGTGTTTCTTGTAAGGCGAGCTAGCGTTTGTTTCCCAGTCCTAAATGGAGTTGAATCACATGCAGTTTTTGGTCCTACCAGCAAGAGTTGTTTTCTGGTAAGGAAAGTCACTATTGCGCTCCCAATGCCATACACAGTGCAAATAGCACTCTCGTCTGTTCCCAGCAAGTACAGTGTATTGGACTGAAGAGGATCTACTGTTCTTTTCAGTTTCCTAAGTAGAATTGAACTAGATATGGCCGTATTTGTAGGAAGCACAGTTCTTTTGTTCTGAGCAAACACACTGTTCTGGCCCTATAGGAAACACAGTAGAGTAGAAGATTGCTCTTTTTTCAAAAGCAGAGTGTGTTTCTTGTAAGGCGAGCTAGCGTTTGTTTCCCAGTCCTAAATGGAGTTGAATCACATACAGTTTCTGGTCCTACCTGCAAGAGTTGTTTTCTGGTAAGGAAAGTCACTATGGCGCTCCCATTGCAATACACAGTGCAAATACCACTCGCGTCTGTTCCCATCAAGTACAGTGTATTGGACTGAAGCAGAGCTACTGTTCTTGTCAGTTTCCTAAGCAGAGTTGAACTAGATATGGCCCCTGTGTGTAGGAAGCACAGTTCTTTTGTTCTGAGCAAGCTCACTGTTCGGACCCCATAGGAAACACAATAGAGTAGAGGAGTGCTCTTTTCTCAAAAGCAGAGTGTGTTTCTTGTAAGGCGACCTAGTGTTTGTTTCCCAGTCAGAAATGGAGTTGAATCCCTTGCAGTTTCTGGTCCTACGTACAAGAGGCGTTTTCTGATAAGAAGAGTCACTATTGCGCTCCCATGGTCATACAGAGGACAAATAGCACTAGCGTCTGTTCCCTGCATGTACAGTGTATTGGACTGAAGCAGAGCTACTGTTCTTGTCAGTTTCCTAAGCAGAGCTGAACTAGATATGGCCCCTGTGTGTAGGAAGCACAGTTCTTTTGTTCTGAGCAAGCTCAATGTTCGGACCCCATAGAAAACACATTAGATTAGAAGAGTGCTCTTTTCTCAAAAGCAGACTGTGTTTCTTGTAAGGCGAGCTAGTGTTTGTTTCCCATTCCTAAATGGAGTTGAATCACATAATGTTTTTGGTCCTACGAGCAAGAGTTGTTTTCTGGTAAGGAAAGTCACTATTGTGCTCCCTTTGGCATACACAGTGCAAATAGCACTCGCGTCTGTTCCCAGCAAGTACAGTGTATTGGACTGAAGAGGATCTACTGTTCTTTTCAGTTTCCTTAGCAGAATTGAACTAGATATGGCAGTATTTGTATGAAGCACAGTTCTTTTGTTCTGAGCAAGCTCACTGTTCTGGTCCTAATGGAAACACAGTACAGTAGAAGAGTGCTCTTTTCTCAAAAGCAGAGTGTGTTTCTTGTAAGGCGAGCTAGTGTTTGTTTCCCAGTCCTAAATGGAGTTGAATCACATGCAGTTTTTGGTCCTATGAGCAAGAGTTGTTTCTGGTAAGGAAAGTCACTATTTCGTTCCCATTTCCATACACAGTGCAAATAGCACTCGCGTCTGTTCCCAGCAAGTACAGTGTATTCGACTGAAGTGGAGCTACTGTTCTTGTCAGTTTCCTAAGCAGAGTTGAACTAGATATGGCCCCTGTGTGCAGGAAGCACAGTTCTTTTGTTCTGAGCAACCTCACTATTCGGATGCCATAGGAAACACATTAGAGTAGAAGAGTGTTCTTTTCTCAAAAGGAGAGTGTGTTTCTTGTAATGCGAGCTAGTGTTTGTTTACCAGTCAGAAATGGAGTTGAATCCCATGCAGTTTCTGGTCCTACGAGCAAGAGATGTTTTCTGGTAAGAAGAGTCACTATTATGCTCCCATTGTCATACACAGTGCAAATAGCACTTGCGTCTGTTCCTAGCAAGTGCAGTGTATTGCACTGAAGAGGAGCTACTGTTCTTGTCAGTTTCCTAAGCAGAATTGAACTAGATATGGCCCCTGTGTGTAGGAAGCACAGTTCTTTTGTTCTGAGCAAGCTCACTTTTAGGACCCCTTAGGAAACACAGTAGAGTAGAAGAGTGCTCTTTTCTCAAAAGCAGAGTGTGTTTCTTGTAAGGCGAGCTAGCGTTTGTTTCCCATTCCTAAATGGAGTTGAATCACATGCAGTTTTTGGTCCTACCAGTAAGAGTTGTTTTCTGGTAAGGAAAGTCACTATTGCGCTCCCAATGCCATACACAGTGCAAATAGCACTCGCGTCTGTTCCCAGCAAGTACAGTGTATTGGACTGAAGAGGATCTACTGTTCTTTTCAGTTTCCTAAGCAGAATTGAACTAGATATGGCCGTATTTGTATGAAGCACAGTTCTTTTGTTCTGAGCAAACACACTGTTCTGGCCCTATAGGAAACACAGTAGAGTAGAAGATTGCTCTTTTCTCAAAAGCAGAGTGTGTTTCTTGTAAGGCGAGCTAGCATTTGTTTCCCAGTCCTAAATGGAGTTGAATCACATGCAGTTTCTGGTCCTACCAGCAAGAGTTGTTTTCTGGTAAGGAAAGTCACTATGGCGCTCCCATTGCAATACACAGTGCAAATACCACTCGCGTCTGTTCCCATCAAGTACAGTGTATTGGACTGAAGCAGAGCTACTGTTCTTTTCAGTTTCCTAAGCAGAGTTGAACTAGATATGGCCCCTGTGTGTAGGAAGCACAGTTCTTTTGTTCTGAGCAAGCTCACTGTTCATACCCCATAGGAAACACAATAGAATAGAAGAGTGCTCTTTTCTCAAAAGCAGAGTGTGTTTCTTGTAAGGCGAGCTAGTGTTTGTTTCCCAGTCAGAAATGGAGTTGAATCCCTTGCAGTTTCTGGTCCTACGTACAAGAGGCGTTTTCTGATAAGAAGAGTCACTATTGCGCTCCCATGGTCATACAGAGGACAAATAGCACTAGCGTCTGTTCCCTGCATGTACAGTGTATTGGACTGAAGAGGATCTACTGTTCTTGTCAGTATCCTAAGCAGAGTTGAACTAGATATGGCCCGTGTGGAGGAAGCACAGTTCTTTTGTTCTGAGCAAGCTCACTGTTCGGACCCCATAGGATACACAGTACAGTAGAAGAGTTCTCTTTTCTCTAAAGCAGAGTGTGTTTCCTGTAAGGCAAGCTAGCGTTTGTTTCACAGTCTTAAATGGAGTTGAATCACATGCAGTTTCTTGTCCTAGGAGCAAGAGTTGTTTTCTGCTAAGAAGAGTCACTATTGTGCTCCAATTGTCATACACAGGGCAAATAGCACTGGCGTCTGTTCCCAGCATGTACAGTGTACTGGAATGAAGAGGATCTACTGTTCTTGTCAGTTTCCTAAGCAGAATTGAACTATATATGGCCGTATTTGTAGGAATCACAGTTCTTTTGTTCTGAGCAAACTCACTGTTCTGGCCCTATAGGAAACACAGTAGAGTAGAAGAGTGCTCTTTTCTCAAAAGCAGAGTGTGTTTTTTGTAAGGTGAGCTAGCGTTTGTTTCCCAGTCCTAAATGGAGTTGAATCACATAATGTTTTTGGTCCCATGAGCAAGAGTTGTTTTCTGGTAAGGAAAGTCATTATTGTGCTCCCATTGCCATACACAGTGCAAATAGCACTGGCGTCTGTTCCCAGCAAGTACAGTGTATTGGACTGAAGCGGAGCTACTGTTCTTGTCAGTTTGCTAAGCAGAGTTGAACCTGATATGGCCCCTGTGTGTAGGAAGCACAGTTCTTTTGTTCTGAGCAAGCTCACAGTTCGGACCCCATAAGAAACACAGTAGAGTAGAAGAGTGCTCTTTTCTCAGAAGCGGAGTGTGTTTCTTGTAAAGCGAGCTAGCCTTTGTTTCCCAGTCCTAAATGGAGTTGAATCACATGCAGTTTCTTGTCCTACGAGCAAGAGTTGTTTTCTGGTAAGAAGAGTCACTATTGTGCTCCCATTGTCATTCACAGGGCAAATAACACTGGCGTCTGTTCCCAGCATGTACACTGTATTGGACTGAAGAGGATCTACTGTTCTTGTCAGTTTCCTAAGCAGAATTGAACTAGATATGGCCGTATTTGTAGGAAGCACAGTTCTTTTGTTCTGAGCAAACTCACTGTTCTGGCTTTATAGGAAACACAGTAGAGTAGAAGAGTGCTCTTTTCTCAAAAGGAGAGTGTGTTTCTTGTAATGCGAACTAGTGTTTGTTTCCCAGTCAGAAATGGAGTTGAATCCCATGCAGTTTCTGGTCCTATGAGCAAGAGTTGTTTTCTGGTAAGAAGAGTCACTATTACGCTCCCATTGTCATACACAGGGCAAATAGCCCTGGCGTCTGTTCCCAGCAAGTACAGTGTATTGGACTGAAGCGGAGCTACTGTTCTTGTCAGTTTCCTAAGCAGAGCTGAACTAGATATGGCCCCTGTGTGTAGGAAGCACAGTTCTTTTGTTCTGAGCAAGCTCAATGTTCGGACCCCATAGAAAACACATTAGATTAGAAGAGTGCTCTTTTCTCAAAAGCAGAGTGTGTTTCTTGTAAGGCGAGCTAGTGTTTGTTTCCCATTCCTAAATGGAGTTGAATCACATAATGTTTTTGGTCCTACGAGTAAGAGTTGTTTTCTGGTAAGGAAAGTCACTATTGCACTCCCATTGCCATACACAGTTCAAATAGCACTCGTGTCTGTTCCCAGCAAGTACAGTGTATTGGACTGAAGAGGAGCTACTGTTCTTGTCAGTTTCCTAAGCAGAGTTGAACTAGATATGGCCCGTGTCTGTAGGAAGCACAGTTCTTTTGTTCTGAGCAAGCTCAGTGTTCGGAACCCATGTGAACCACAGTAGAATAGAAGACTGCTCTTTTCTCAAAAGCAGAGTGTGTTTCTTGTAAGGCGAGCAAGAGTTTGTTTCCCAGTCCTAAATGGAGTTGAATCACATACAGTTTTTTGTCCTACAAGCAAGAGTAGTTTTCTGGTAATTAAAATCACTATTGCACTCCCATTGCCATAGACAGTACAAGTAGCACTCGTGTCTGTTCCCAGCAAGTACAGTGTATTGGACAGAAGAGGAGCTACTGTTCTTGTCAGTTTCCTAAGCAGAGTTGAACTAGATATGGCCCGTGTGAGGAGAAAGCACAGTTCTTTTATTCTGAGCAAGCTCAATGTTCGGACCACATATGAACCACAGTAGAATAGAAAACTGCTCTTTTCTCAAAAGCAGAGTGTGTTTCTTGTAAGGCGAGCTAGAGTTTGTTTCCCAGTCCTAAATGGAGTGAATCACATGCAGTTTTTGGTCCTACGAGCAAGAGTTGTTTTCTGGTAAGGAAAGTCACTATTGCGCTCCCTTTGCATTACACAGTGCAAATAGCACTCGCGTCTGTTCCCAGCAAGTACAGTGTATTGCACTGAAGAGGAGCTACTGTTCTTGTCAGTTTCCTAAGGAGAGTTGAACTAGATATGGCCCATGTGTGTAGGAAGCACAGTTCTTTTTTTCTGAGCAAGCTCACTGTTCGGACCCCATAGGAAACACAGTAGAGTAGAAGAGTGCTCTTTTCTCAAAAGCAGAGTGTGTTTCTTGTAAAGCGAGCTAGCCTTTGTTTCCCAGTCCTAAATGGAGTTGAATCACATGCAGTTTCTTGTCCTACGAGCAAGAGTTGTTTTCTGGTAAGAAGAGTAACTATTGTGCTCCCATTGTCATACACAGGGCAAATAGCACTGGCGTCTGTTCCCAGCATGTACAGTGTATTTGACTGAAGAGGATCTACTGTTCTTGTCAGTTTCCTAAGCAGAATTGAACTAGATATGGCCGTATTTGTAGGAAGCACAGTTCTTTTGTTCTGAGCAAACTCACTGTTCTGGCCCTATAGGAGACACAGTAGAGTAGAAGAGTGCTCTTTTCTCAAAAGCAGAGTGTGTTTCTTGTAAGGCGAGCTAGCGTTTGTTTCCCAGTCCTAAATGGAATTGAATCACATGCAGTTTTTGGTCCTATGTGCAAGAGTTGTTTTCTGGTAAGGAAAGTCACTATTTTGCTCCCACTTCCATACACAGTGCAAATAGCACTCGCATCTGTTCCCATCAAGTACAGTGTATTGGACTGAAGAGGAGCTACTGTTCTTGTCAATTTGCTAAGCAGAGTGGAACTAGATATGGCCCCTGTGTGTAGGAAGCACAGTTCTTTTGTTCTGAGCAAGCTCACTGTTCGGACCACATAGGGAACACAGAAGAGTAGAAGAGTGCTCTTTTCTCAAAAGCAGAGTGTGTTTCTTGTAAGGCGAGCTAGCATTTGTTTCCCAGTCCTAAATGGAGTTGAAACACATGCAGTTTATTGTCCTACGAGCAAGAGTTGTTTTCTGGTAAGAAGAGTCACTATTGCACTCCCATTGTCATACACAGGGAAAATAGCACTGGCGTCTGTTCCCAGCATGTACAGTGTATTGGACTGAAGAGGATCTTCTGTTCTTTTCAGTTTCCTTAGCAGAATTGAACTAGATATGGCAGTATTTGTATGAAGCACAGTTCTTTTGTTCTGAGCAAGCTCACAGTTCTGGTCCTAATGGAAACACAGTAGAGTAGAAGAGTGCTCTTTTCTCAAAAGCAGAGTGTGTTTCTTGTAAGGCGAGCTAGTGTTTGTTTCCCAGTCCTAAATGGAGTTGAATCACATGCAGTTTTTGGTCCTATGAGCAAGAGTTGTTTCTGGTAAGGAAAGTCACTATTGCGCTCCCATTGTCAGACACAGGGCAAATACCACTGGCGTCTGTTCCCAGCATGTACAGTGTATTTGACTGAAGAGGATCTACTGTTCTTTTCAGTTTCCTAAGCAGAATTGAACTAGATATGGCCGTATTTGCAGGAAGCACAGTTCTTTTGTTCTGAGCAAACACACTGTTCTGTCCTATAGGAAACACAGTGGAGTAGAAGATTGCTCTTTTCTCAAAAGCGGAGTGTGTTTCTTGTAAGGCGAGCTAGTGTTTGTTTCCCAGTCCTAAATGGAGTTGAATCACATGCAGTTTCTCGTCCTACCAGCAAGAGTTGTTTTCTGGTAAGGAAAGTCACTATGGCGCTCCCATTGCAATACACAGTGCAAATACCACTCGTGTCTGTTCCCATCAAGTACAGTGTATTGGACTGAAGCAGAGCTACTGTTCTTGTCAGTTTCCTAAGCAGAGTTGAACTAGATATGGCCCCTGTGTGTAGGAAGCACAGTTCTTTTGTTCTGAGCAAGCTCATTGTTCGGACCCCATAGGAAACACAATAGAGTAGAAGAGTGCTCTTTTCTCAAAAGCAGAGTGTGTTTCTTGTAAGGCGAGCTAGTGTTTGTTTCCCAGTCAGAAATGGAGTTGAATCCCTTGCAGTTTCTGGTCCTACGTGCAAGAGGCGTTTTCTGATAAGAAGAGTCACTATTGCGCTCCCATGGTCATACAGAGTACAAATAGCACTAGCGTCTGTTCCCTGCATGTACAGTGTATTGGACTGAAGAGGATCTACTGTTCTTGTCAGTTTCCTAAGCAGAGTTGAACTAGATATGGCCCGTGTGGAGGAAGCACAGTTCTTTTGTTCTGAGCAAGCTCACTGTTCGGACCCCATAGGATACACAGTACAGTAGAAGAGTGCTCTTTTCTCTAAAGCAGAGTGGGTTTCCTGTAAGGCGAGCTAGCGTTTGTTTCACAGTCTTAAATGGAGTTGAATCACATGCAGTTTCTTGTCCTAGGAGCAAGAGTTGTTTTCTGCTAAGAAGAGTCACTATTGTGCTCCAATTGTCATACACGGGGCAAATAGCACTGGCGTCTGTTCCCAGCATGTACAGTGTACTGGAATGAAGAGGATCTACTGTTCTTGTCAGTTTCCTAAGCAGAATTGAACTATATATGGCCGTATTTGTAGGAATCACAGTTCTTTTGTTCTGAGCAAACTCACTGTTCTGGCCCTATAGGAAACACAGTAGAGTAGAAGAGTGCTCTTTTCTCAAAAGCAGAGTGTGTTTTTTGTAAGGTGAGCTAGCGTTTGTTTCCCAGTCCTAAATGGAGTTGAATCACATAATGTTTTTGGTCCCATGAGCAAGAGTTGTTTTCTGGTAAGGAAAGTCATTATTGTGCTCCCATTGCCATACACAGTGCAAATAGCACTGGCGTCTGTTCCCAGCAAGTACAGTGTATTGGACTGAAGCGGAGCTACTGTTCTTGTCAGTTTGCTAAGCAGAATTGAATTAGATATGGCCGTATTTGTAGGAAGCACAGTTCTTTTGTTCTGAGCAAACTCACTGTTCTGGCTTTATAGGAAACACAGTAGAGTAGAAGAGTGCTCTTTTCTCAAAAGGAGAGTGTGTTTCTTGTAATGCGAACTAGTGTTTGTTTCCCAGTCAGAAATGGAGTTGAATCCCATGCAGTTTCTGGTCCTACAAGCAAGAGTTGTTTTCTGGTAAGAAGAGTCACTATTACACTCCCATTGTCATACACAGGGCAAATAGCCCTGGCGTCTGTTCCCAGCAAGTACAGTGTATTGGACTGAAGCGGAGCTACTGTTCTTGTCAGTTTCCTAAGCAGAGCTGAACTAGATATGGCCCCTGTGTGTAGGAAGCACAGTTCTTTTGTTCTGAACAAGCTCAATGTTCGGACCCCATAGAAAACACATTAGATTAGAAGAGTGCTCTTTTCTCAAAAGCAGAGTGTGTTTCTTGTAAGGCGAGCTAGTGTTTGTTTCCCAGTCCTAAATGGAGTTGAATCACATAATGTTTTTGGTCCTATGAGCAAGAGTTGTTTTCTGGTAAGGAAAGTCACTATTGCACTCCCATTGCCATACACAGTTCAAATAGCACTCGTGTCTGTTCCCAGCAAGTACAGTGTATTGGACTGAAGAGGAGCTACTGTTCTTGTCAGTTTCCTAAGCAGAGTTGAACTAGATATGGCCCATGTGTGTAGGAAGCACAGTTCTTTTGTTCTGAGCAAGCTCAGTGTTCGGAAACCATATGAACCACAGTAGAATAGAAGACTGCTCTTTTCTCATAAGCAGAGTGTGTTTCTTGTAAGGCGATCTAGCGTTTGTTTCCCAGTCCTAAATGGAGTTGAATCACATGCAGTTTTTGGTCCTATGAGCAAGAGTTGTTTTCTCGTAAACAAAGTACACTATTGCGCTCCCATTGCCATACACAGTGCAAATAGCACTGGCGTCTGTTCCAGCAAGTACAGTGTATTGGACTGAAGAGGAGCTACTGTTCTTGTCAGTTTCCTAAGCAGAGTTGAACTAGATATGGCCCGTGTGTGTAGGAAGCACAGTTCTTTTATTCTGAGCAAGCTCAATGTTCGGACCCCTTATGAACCACAGTAGAATAGAAGACTGCTCTTTTCTCAAAAGCAGAGTGTGTTTCTTGTAAGGCGAGCTAGCGTTTGTTTGCCAGTCCTAAATGGAGTTGAATCACATGCAGTTTTTGGTCCTACGAACAAGAGTTGTTTTCTGGTAAGGAAAGTCACTATTGTGCTCCCTTTGCCATACACAGTGCAAATAGCACTCGCGTCTGTTCCTAGCAAGTACAGTGTATTGCACTGAAGAGGAGCTACTGACTGTTCTTGTCATTTTCCTAAGCAGAGTTGAACTAGATATGGCCCCTGTGTGTAGGAAGCACAGTACTTTTGTTCTGAGCAAGCTCACTTTTCGGAACCCTTAGGAAACACAGTAGAGTAGAAGAGTGCTCTTTTCTCAAAAGCAGAGTGTGTTTCTTGTAAGGCGAGGTAGCGTTTGTTTCACAGTCCTAAATGGAGTTGAATCACATGCAGTTTCTTGTCCTATAAGCAAGAGTTGTTTTCTGGTAAGAAGAGTCACTATTGCACTCCCATTGTCATACACAGGGCAAATAGAACTGGCGTCTGTTCCCAGCATGTACAGTGTATTGGACTGAAGAGGATCTACTGTTCTTGTCAGTTTCCTAAGCAGAATTGAACTAGATATGGCCGTATTTGTAGGAAGCAAAGTTCTTTTGTTCTGAGCAAACTCACTGTTCTGTCCCTATAGGAAACACAGTAGAGTAGAAGAGTGCTCTTTTCTCAAAAGGAGAGTGTGTTTCTTGTAATGCGAACTAGTGTTTGTTTCCCAGTCAGAAATGGAGTTGAATCACATGCAGTTTCTGGTCCTACCAGCAAGAGTTGTTTTCTGTTAAGGAAAGTCACTATGGCGCTCCCATTGCAATACACAGTGCAAATACCACTCGCGTCTGTTCCCATCAAGTACAGTGTATTGGACTGAAGCAGAGCTACTGTTCTTGTCAGTTTCCTAAGCAGAGTTGAACTAGATATGGCCCCTGTGTGTAGGAAGCACAGTTCTTTTGTTCTGAGCAAGCTCATTGTTCGGACCCCATAGGAAACACAATAGAGTAGAAGAGTGCTCTTTTCTCAAAAGCAGAGTGTGTTTCTTATAAGGCGAGCTAGTGTTTGTTTCCCAGTCAGAAATGGAGTTGAATCCCTTGCAGTTTCGGGTCCTATGTACAAGAGGCGTTTTCTGATAAGAAAAGTCACTATTGCGCTCCCATGGTCATACAGAGGACAAATAGCACTAGCGTCTGTTCCCTGCATGTACAGTGTATTGGACTGAAGAGGATCTACTGTTCTTGTCAGTTTCCTAAGCAGAGTTGAACTAGATATGGCCCGTGTGGAGGAAGCACAGTTCTTTTGTTCTGAGCAAGCTTACTGTTCGGACCCCATAGGATACACAGTACAGTAGAAGAGTTCTCTTTTCTCTAAAGCAGAGTGTGTTTCCTGTAAGGCGAGCTAGCGTTTGTTTCACAGTCTTAAATGGAGTTGAATCACATGCAGTTTCTTG
Source organism: Peromyscus eremicus (assembly GCF_949786415.1). NCBI lineage: Eukaryota > Metazoa > Chordata > Mammalia > Rodentia > Cricetidae > Peromyscus > Peromyscus eremicus. The sequence continues at coordinate 26,737 of NW_026735164.1, forward strand.
TCCTAGGAGCAAGAGATGTTTTCTGCTAAGAAGAGTCACTACTGTGCTCCAATTGTCATACACAGGGCAAATAGCACTGGCGTCTGTTCCCAGCATGTACAGTGTACTGGAATGAAGAGGATCTACTGTTCTTGTCAGTTTCCTAAGCAGAATTGAACTATATATGGCCGTATTTGTAGGAATCACAGTTCTTTTGTTCTGAGCAAACTCACTGTTCTGGCCCTATAGGAAACACAGTAGAGTAGAAGAGTGCTCTTTTCTCAAAAGCAGAGTGTGTTTTTTGTAAGGTGAGCTAGCGTTTGTTTCCCAGTCCTAAATTGAGTTGAATCACATGCAGTTTTTGGTCCTATGAGCAAGAGTTGTTTTCTGGTAAGGAAAGTCATTATTGTGCTCCCATTGCCATACACAGTGCAAATAGCACTGGCGTCTGTTCCCAGCAAGTACAGTGTATTGGACTGAAGCGGAGCTACTGTTCTTTTCAGTTTGCTAAGCAGAGTTGAACCTGTTATGGCCCCTGTGTGTAGGAAGCACAGTTCTTTTGTTCTGAGCAAGCTCACTGTTCGGACCCCATAGGAAACACAGTAGAGTAGAAGAGTGCTCTTTTCTCAGAAGCGGAGTGTGTTTCTTGTAAAGCGAGCTAGCCTTTGTTTCCCAGTCCTAAATGGAGTTGAATCACATGCAGTTTCTTGTCCTACGAACAAGAGTTGTTTTCTGGTAAGAAGAGTCACTATTGTGCTCCCATTGTCATTCACAGGGCAAATAACACTGGCGTCTGTTCCCAGCATGTACACTGTATTGGACTGAAGAGGATCTACTGTTCTTGTCAGTTTCCTAAGCAGAATTGAACTAGATAAGGTGGTATTTGTAGGAAGCACAGTTCTTTTGTTCTGAGCAAGCTCACTGTTTGGACCCCATAGGAAACACAGTAGAGTAGAAGAGTGCTCTTTTCTCTAAAGCAGAGTGTGTTTCTTGTAATGCGAACTAGTGTTTGTTTCCCAGTCAGAAATGGAGTTGAATCCCATGCAGTTTCTGGTCCTACGAGCAAGAGTTGTTTTCTGGTAAGAAGAGTCACTATTACGCTCCCATTGTCATACACAGGGCAAATAGCCCTGGCGTCTGTTCCCAGCAAGTACAGTGTATTGGACTGAAGCGGAGCTACTGTTCTTGTCAGTTTCCTAAGCAGAGCTGAACTAGATATGGCCCCTGTGTGTAGGAAGCACAGTTCTTTTGTTCTGAGCAAGCTCAATGTTCGGACCCCATAGAAAACACATTAGATTAGAAGAGTGCTCTTTTCTCAAAAGCAGAGTGTGTTTCTTTTAAGGCGAGCTAGTGTTTGTTTCCCAGTCCTAAATGGAGTTGAATCACATAATGTTTTTGGTCCTACGAGCAAGAGTTGTTTTCTGGTAAGGAAAGTCACTATTGCACTCCCATTGCCATACACAGTTCAAATAGCACTCGTGTCTGTTCCCAGCAAGTACAGTGTATTGGACTGAAGAGGAGCTACTGTTCTTGTCAGTTTCCTAAGCAGAGTTGAACTAGATATGGCCCGTGTGTGTAGGAAGCACAGTTCTTTTGTTCTGAGCAAGCTCAGTGTTCGGAAACCATATGAACCACAGTAGAATAGAAGACTGCTCTTTTCTCAAAAGCAGAGTGTGTTTGTTGTAAGGCGAGCTAGAGTTTGTTTCCCAGTCCTAAATGGAGTTGAATAACATGCAGTTTTTGGTCCTATGAGCAAGAGTTGTTTTCTCGTAAACAAAGTACACTATTGCGCTCCCATTGCCATACACAGTGCAAATAGCACTGGCATCTGTTCCAGCAAGTACAGTGTATTGGACTGAAGAGGATCTACTGTTCTTGTCAATTTCCTAAGCAGAATTGAACTAGATATGGCCGTATTTGTAGGAAGCAAAGTTCTTTTGTTCTGAGCAAACTCACTGTTCTGTCCCTATAGGAAACACAGTAGAGTAGAAGAGTGCTCTTTTCTCAAAAGGAGAGTGTGTTTCTTGTAATGCGAACTAGTGTTTGTTTCCCAGTCAGAAATGGAGTTGAATCACATGCAGTTTCTGGTCCTACCAGCAAGAGTTGTTTTCTGGTAAGGAAAGTCACTATGGCGCTCCCATTGCAATACACAGTGCAAATACCACTCGCGTCTGTTCCCATCAAGTACAGTGTATTGGACTGAAGCAGAGCTACTGTTCTTGTCAGTTTCCTAAGAAGAGTTGAACTAGATATGGCCCCTGTGTGTAGGAAGCACAGTTCTTTTGTTCTGAGCAAGCTCATTGTTCGGACCCCATAGGAAACACAATAGAGTAGAAGAGTGCTCTTTTCTCAAAAGCAGAGTGTGTTTCTTATAAGGCGAGCTAGTGTTTGTTTCCCAGTCAGAAATGGAGTTGAATCCCTTGCAGTTTCTGGTCCTACGTACAAGAGGCGTTTTCTGATAAGAAGAGTCACTATTGCGCTCCCATGGTCATACAGAGGACAAATAGCACTAGCGTCTGTTCCCTGCATGTACAGTGTATTGGACTGAAGAGGATCTACTGTTCTTGTCAGTTTCCTAAGCAGAGTTGAACTAGATATGGCCCGTGTGGAGGAAGCACAGTTCTTTTGTTCTGAGCAAGCTCACTGTTCGGACCCAATAGTATACACAGTACAGTAGAAGAGTTCTCTTTTCTCTAAAGCAGAGTGTGTTTCCTGTAAGGCGAGCTAGCGTTTGTTTCACAGTCTTAAATGGAGTTGAATCACATGCAGTTTCTTGTCCTAGGAGCAAGAGTTGTTTTCTGCTAAGAAGAGTCACTATTGTGCTCCAATTGTCATACACAGGGCAAATAGCACTGGCGTCTGTTCCCAGCATGTACAGTGTACTGGAATGAAGAGGATCTACTGTTCTTGTCAGTTTCCTAAGCAGAATTGAACTATATATGGCCGTATTTGTAGGAATCACAGTTCTTTTGTTCTGAGCAAACTCACTGTTCTGGCCCTATAGGAAACACAGTAGAGTAGAAGAGTGCTCTTTTCTCAAAAGCAGAGTGTGTTTTTTGTAAGGCGAGCTAGTGTTTTTTTCCCAGTCCTAAATGGAGTTGAATCACATACAGTTTTTGGTCCTACGAGCAAGAGTTGTTTTCTGGTAAGGAAAGTCACTATTGCACTCCCATTGCCATACACAGTTCAAATAGCACTCGTGTCTGTTCCCAGCAAGTACAGTGTATTGGACTGAAGAGGAGCTAATGTTCTTGTCAGTTTCCTAAGCAGAGTTGAACTAGATATGGCCCGTGTGTGTAGGAAGCACAATTCTTTTGTTCTGAGCAAGCTCAGTGTTCAGACCCCATATGAACCACAGTAGAATAGAAGACTGCTCTTTTCTCAAAAGCAGAGTGTGTTTCTTATAAGGCGAGCTAGAGTTTGTTTCTCAGTCCTAAATGGAGTTGAATCACATGCAGTTTTTGGTCCTACGAACAAGAGTTGTTTTCTGGTAAGGAAAGTCACTATTGTGCTCCCTTTGCCATACACAGTGCAAATAGGACTCGCGTCTGTTCCTAGCAAGTACAGTGTATTGCACTGAAGAGGAGCTACTGTTCTTGTCAGTTTCCTAAGCAGAGTTGAACTAGATATGGCCCCTGTGTGTAGGAAGCACAGTTCTTTTGTTCTGAGCAAGCTCACTTTTCGGAAACCTTAGGAAACACAGTAGAGTAGAAGAGTGCTCTTTTCTCAAAAGCAGAGTGTGTTTCTTGTAAGGCGAGGTAGCGTTTGTTTCCCAGTCCTAAATGGAGTTGAATCACATGCAGTTTCTTGTCCTATGAGCAAGAGTTTTTTTCTGGTAAGAAGAGTCACTATTGCGCTCCCATTGTCATACACAGGGCAAATAGAACTGGCGTCTGTTCCCAGCATGTACAGTGTATTGGACTGAAGAGGATCTACTGTTCTTGTCAGTTTCCTAAGCAGAATTGAACTAGATATGGCCGTACTTGTGGGAAGCACAGTTCTTTTGTTCTGAGCAAACTCACTGTTCTGGCCCTATAGGAAACACAGTAGAGTAGAAGAGTGCTCTTTTCTCAAAAGGATAGTGTGTTTCTTGTAATGCGAAATAGTGTTTGTTTCCCAGTCAGAAATGGAGTTGAATCCCATGCAGTTTCTGGTCCTACGAGCAAGAGTTGTTTTCTGGTAAGAAGAGTCACTATTACGCTCCCATTACCATACACAGGGCAAATAGCACTGGCGTCTGTTCCCAGCAAGTACAGTGTATTGGACTGAAGCGGAGCTACTGTTCTTGTCAGTTTCCTAAGCAGAGCTGAACTAGATATGGCCCCTGTGTGTAGGAAGCACAGTTCTTTTGTTCTGAGCAAGCTCAATGTTCGGACCCCATAGAAAACACATTAGAGTAGAAGAGTGCTCTTTTCTCAAAAGCAGAGTGTGTTTCTTGTAAGGCGAGCTAGTGTTTGTTTCCCAGTCCTAAATGGAGTTGAATCACATACAATTTTTGGTCCTACGAGCAAGACTTGTTTTCTGGTAAGGAAAGTCACTATTGCACTTCCATTGCCATACACAGTTCAAATAGCACTCGTGTCTGTTCCCAGCAAGTACAGTGTATTGGACTGAAGCGGAGCTACTGTTCTTGTCAGTTTCCTAAGCAGAGTTGAAGTAGATATGGCCCGTTTGTATAGGAAGCACAGTTCTTTTTTTCTGAGCAAGCTCAGTGTTCGGACCCCATATGAACCACAGTAGAATAGAACACTGCTCTTTTCTCAAAAGCAGAGTGTGTTTCTTGTAAAGCGAGCTAGAGTTTGTTTCCCAGTCCTAAATGGAGTTGAATCACATGCAGTTTTTGGTCCTACGAGCAAGAGTTGTTTTCTCGTAAGCAAAGTCACTATTGTGGTCCCATTGCCATATACAGTGCAAATAGCACTCGTGTCTGTTCCCAGCAAGTACAGTGTATTCGACTGAAGAGGAGCTACTGTTCTTGTCAGTTTCCTAAGCAGAGTTGAACTAGATATGGCCCGTGTGTGTAGGAAGCACAGTTCTTTTGTTCTGAGCAAGGTCAATGTTCGGACCCCATATGAACCACAGTAGAATAGAAGACTGCTCTTTTCTCAAAAACAGAGTGTGTTTCTTGTAAGGCGAGCTAGCGTTTGTTTCCCAGTCCTAAATGGAGTTGAATCACATGCAGTTTTTGGTCCTACGAGCAAGAGTTGTTTTCTGGTAAAGAAAGTCACTATTGCGCTCCCTTTGCCATACACAGTGCAAATAGCACTCGCGTCTGTTCCCAGCAAGTACAGTGTATTCGACTGAAGAGGAGCTACTGTTCTTGTCAGTTTCCTAAGCAGAGTTGAACTAGATATGGCCCATGTGTGTAGGAAGCACAGTTCTTTTGTTCTGAGCAAGCTCACTGTTTTGGCCCTATAGGAAACACAGTAGAGTAGAAGAGTGTTCTTTTCTCAAAAGCAGAGTGTGTTTCTTGTAAGGCGAGCTAGCGTTTGTTTCCCAGTCCTAAATGGAGTTGAATCCCATGCAGTTTCTGGTCCTACCAGCAAGAGATGTTTTCTGGTAAGGAAAGTCACTATTGCGCTCCCATTTCCATACACAGTGCAAATAGCACTCGCATCTGTTCCCAGCCAGTACAGTGTATTGGACTGAAGTGGAGCTACTGTTCTTGTCAGTTTCCTAAGCAGAGTTGAATAGATATGGCCCCTGTGTGTAGAAAGCACAGTTCCTTTTTCTGAGCAAGCTCACTGTTCGGACACCATAGGAAAAACAGTCGAGTAGAAGAGTGCTCTTTACTCAAAAGCAGAGTGTGCTTCTTGCAAGATGAGCTAGCGTTTGTTTCCCAGTCCTAAATGGAGTTGAAACACATGCAGTTTATTGTCCTACGAGCAAGAGTTGTTTTCTGGTAAGAAGAGTCACTATTGTGCTCCCATTGTCATACGCAGGGCAAATAGCACTGGCGTCTGTTCCCAGCATGTACATTGTATTGGACTGAAGAGGATCTACTGTTCTTTTCAGTTTCCTAAGGAGAATTGAACTAGATATGGCCGTATTTGTATGAAGCACAGTTCTTTTGTTCTGAGCAAGCTCACTGTTCTGGCCCTATAGGAAACACAGTAGAGTAGAAGACTGCTCTTTTCTCAAAAGCAGAGTGTGTTTCTTGTAAGGCGAGCTAGCGTTTGTTTCCCAGTCCTAAATGGAGTTGAATCACATGCAGTTTTTGGTCCTACGAGCAAGAGTTGTTTTCTGGTAAGGAAAGTCACTATTGCGCTCCCTTTGCCATACACAGTGCAAATAGCACTTGTGTCTGTTCCCAGCAAGTACAGTGTATTGAACTGAAGAAGAGCTACTGTTCTTGTCACTTTCCTAAGCAGAGTTGAACTAGATATGGCCCATGTGTGTAGAAGCACAGTTCTTTTGTTCTCAGCAAGCTCACTGTTCGGACACCATATGAACCACAGTGAAATAGAAGACTGCTCTTTTATCAAAAGCAGAGTGTGTTTCTTGTAAGGCGAGCTAGCGTTTGTTTCCCAGTCCTAAATGGAGTTGAATCTCATGCAGTTTTTGGTCCTACGAGCAAGAGTTGTTTACTCGTAAGCAAAGTCACTATTGCGCTCCCATTGCCATACACAGTGCAAATAGCACTCGCGTCTGTTCCCAGAATGTACAGTGTATTGGACTGAAGAGGAGCTACTGTTCTTGTCAGTTTCCTCAGCAGAGTTGAACTAGATATGTCCCGTGTGTGTAGGAAGCACAGTTATTTTGTTCTGAGTAAGCTCAATGTTCGGACCTCATATGAACCACAGTAGAATAGAAGTCTGCTCTTTTCTCAAAAGCAGAGTGTGTTTCTTGTAAGGCGAGCTAGCGTTTGTTTCCCAGTCCTAAATGGAGTTGAATCACATGCAGTTTTTGGTCCTACGAGCAAGAGTTGTTTTCTAATAATCAAAGTCACTATTGCGCTCCCATTGCCATACACAGTGCAAATAGCACTCACGTCTGTTCCCAGCAAGTACAGTGTATTGGACTGAAGAGGAGCTACTGTTCTTGTCACTTTCCTAAGCAGAGTTGAACTAGATATGGCCCATGTGTTTAGAAGCACAGTTCTTTTGTTCTCAGCAAGCTCACTGTTCGGACACCATATGAAACACAGTGAAATAGAAGACTGCTCTTTTATCAAAAGCAGAGTGTGTTTCTTGTAAGGCGAGCTAGCGTTTGTTTCCCAGTCCTAAATGGAGTTAAATCTCATGCAGTTTTTGGTCCTACGAGCAAGAGTTGTTTACTCGTAAGCAAAGGCACTATTGCGCTCCCATTGCCATACACAGTGCAAATAGCACTCGCGTCTGTTCCCAGAATGTACAGTGTATTGGACTGAAGAGGAGCTACTGTTCTTGTCAGTTTCCTAAGCAGAGTTGAACTAGATATGTCCCGTGTGTGTAGGAAGCACAGTTCTTTTGTTCTGAGTAAGCTCAATGTTCGGACCCCATATGAACCACAGTAGAATAGAAGTCTGCTCTTTTCTCAAAAGCAGAGTGTGTTTCTTGTAAGGCGAGCTAGCGTTTGTTTCCCAGTCTTAAATGGAGTTGAATCACATGCAGTTTTTGGTCCTACGAGCAAGAGTTGTTTTCTCATAATCAAAGTCACTATTGTGCTCCCATTGCCATACACAGTGCAAATAGCACGCACGTCTGTTCCCAGCAAGTACAGTGTATTGGACTGAAGAGGAGCTACTGTTCTTGTCAGTTTCCTAAGCAGAGTTGAACTAGATGTGGCCCATGTGTTTAGGAAGCCCAGTTCTTTAGTTCTGAGCAAGCTCAATGTTCGGACCCCATATGAACCACAGTAGAATAGAAGACTGCTCTTTTCTCAAAAGCAGAGTGTGTTTCTTGTAAGGCGAGCTAGCGTTTGTTTCCCAGTCCTAAATGGAGTTGAATCACATGCAGTTTTTGGTCCTACGAGCAAGAGTTGTTTTCTGGTAAGGAAAGTCACTATTGCGCTCCCTTTGCCATACACAGTGCAAATAGCACTTGTGTCTGTTCCCAGCAAGTACAGTGTATTGAACTGAAGAGGAGCTACTGTTCTTGTCACTTTCCTAAGCAGAGTTGAACTAGATATGGCTCATGTGTGTAGAAGCACAGTTCTTTTGTTCTCAGCTAGCTCACTGTTCGGACACCATATGAACCACAGTGAAATAGAAGACTGCTCTTTTGTCAAAAGCAGAGTGTGTTTCTTGTAAGGCGAGCTAGCGTTTGTTTCCCAGTCCTAAATGGAGTTAAATCTCATGCAGTTTTTGGTCCTACGAGCAAGAGTTGTTTACTTGTAAGCAAAGTCACTATTGCGCTCCCATTGCCATACACAGTGCAAATAGCACTCGCGTCTGTTCCCAGAATGTACAGTGTATTGGACTGAAGAGGAGCTACTGTTCTTGTCAGTTTCCTCAGCAGAGTTGAACTAGATATGTCCCGTGTGTGTAGGAAGCACAGTTATTTTGTTCTGAGTAAGCTCAATGTTCGGACCCCATATGAACCACAGTAGAATAGAAGTCTGCTCTTTTCTCAAAAGCAGAGTGTGTTTCTTGTAAGGCGAGCTAGCGTTTGTTTCCCAGTCCTAAATGGAGTTGAATCACATGCAGTTTTTGGTCCTACGAGCAAGAGTTGTTTTCTCATAATCAAAGTCACTATTGTGCTCCCTTTGCCATACACAGTGCAAATAGCACTCACGTCTGTTCCCAGCAAGTACAGTGTATTGGACTGAAGAGGAGCTACTGTTCTTGTCAGTTTCCTAAGCAGAGTTGAACTAGATATGGCCCATGTGTGTAGGAAGCCCAGTTCTTTTGTTCTGAGCAAGCTCAATGTTCGGACCCCATATGAACCACAGTAGAATAGAAGACTGCTCTTTTCTCAAAAGCAGAGTGTGTTTCTTGTAAGGCGAGCTAGCGTTTGTTTCCCAGTCCTAAATGGAGTTGAATCACATGCAGTTTTTGGTCCTACCAGCAAGAGTTGTTTTCTGGTAAGGAAAGTCACTATTGTGCTCCCTTTGCCATACACAGTGCAAATAGCACTCGCGTCTGTTCCCAGCAAGTACAGTGTATTGGACTGAAGAGGAGCTACTGTTCTTGTCAGTTTCCTAAGCAGAATTGAACTAGATATGGCCCATGTGTGTAGGAAGCACATTCCTTTTGTTCTGAGCAACCTCACTGTTCGGACCCCATAGGAAACACAGTAAAGTAGAAGAGTGCTCTTTTCTCAAAAGCAGAGTGTGTTTCTTGTAAGGCGAGCTAGCATTTGTTTCCCAGTCCTAAATGGAGTTGAATCACATGCAGTTTCTTGTCCTACGAGCAAGAGTTGTTTTCTGGTAAAAAGAGTCACTGTTGCGCTCACATTGCCATACACAGTGCAAATAGCACTCGCATCTGTTCCCAGCAAGTACAGTGTATTGGACTGAAGAGGAGCTACTGTTCTTGTCAATTTCCTAAGCAGAGTTGAACTAGATATGGCCCCTGTGTGTAGGAAGCACAGTTCTTTTGTTCTGAGCAAGCTCACTGTTTGGGCCCCGTAGTATACACAGTAGAGTAGAAGAGTGCTCTTTTCTCAAAAGCAGAGTGTGTTTCTTGTAAGGAGAGCTAGCGTTTGTTTCCCAGTCCTAAATGGAGTTGAATCACATCCAGTTTCTGGTCCTACAAGCAAGAGTTGTTTTCTGGTAAGAAGAGTCACTATTGCACTCCCATTTTCATACACAGGACAAATAACACTGGCGTCTGTTCCCAGCATGTACAGTGTATTGGACTGAAGAGGATCTACTGTTCTTGTCAGTTTCCTAAGCAGAATTGAACTAGATATGGCCTTATTTGTGGGAAGCACAGTTCTTTTGTTCTGAGCAAACTCACTGTTCTGGCCCTATAGGAAACACAGTAGAGTTGAAGTGTGCTCTTTTCTGAAAAGCAGAGTGTGTTTCTTGTAAGGCGATCTAGCGTTTGTTTCCCAGTTTTAAATGGAGTTGAATCACATGCACTTTTTGGTCCTACGAGCAAGAGTTGTTTTCTGGTAAGAAAAGTCACTATTGCAATCCCATTGCCATACACAGTGCAAAGAGCCCTCGCGTCTGTTCTCAGCAAGTACAGTGTATTGGACTGAAGCGGAGCTAATGTTCTTGTCAGTTTCCTAAACAGAGTTGAACTAGATATAGCCGTATTTGTAGGAAGCACAGTTCTTTTGTTCTGAGCAAACTCACTGTTCTGGCCCTATAGGAAACACAGTAGAGTAGAAGAGTGCTCTTTTCTAAAAAGCAGAGTGTGTTTCTTGTAAGGAGAGCTAGCGTTTGTTTCCCAGTCCTAAATGGAGTTGAATCACATGCAGTTTTTGGTACTACGAGCAAGAGTTGTTTTCTGGTAAGGAAAGTCACTATTGCACTCCCATTTCCATACACAGTGCAAATAGCACTCGCATCTGTTCCCAGGAAGTACAGTGTATTGGACTGAAGCGGAGCTACTGTTCTTGTCAGTTTGCTAAGCAGAGTTGAACTAGATATGGCCCCTGTGTGTAGGAAGCACAGTTCTTTTGTTCTGAGCAAGCTCACTGTTCGGACCACATAGGAAACACAGAAGAGTAGAAGAGTGCTCTTTTCTCAAAAGCAGAGTGTGTTTCTTGTAAGGCGAGCTAGTGTTTGTTCCCCAGTCAGAAATGGAGTTGAATCCCATGCAGTTTTTGTTCCTACGAGGAAGAGGTGTTTTCTGATAAGAAGAGTCACTATTGCGCTCCTATTTCTATACACAGTACAAAAAGGACTCGCGTCTGTTCCCAGCTAGTACAGTGTATTGGACTGAAGAGGAGCTACCGTTCTTGTCAGTTTCCTAAGCAGAGTTGAACTAGATATGGCCCGTGTGTGTAGGAAGCACAGTTCTTTTGTTCTGAGCAAGCTCACTGTTCGGACCCCATAGGAAACACAGTAGAGCAGAAGAGTGCTCTTTTCTCAAAAGCAGAGTGTGTTTCTTGTAAGGCAAGCTAGTGTTTGTTTCCCAGTACTTAATGGAGTTGAATCACACCCTGTTTTTGGTCCTACGAGCAAGAGTTGTTTTCTGGTAAGGAAAGTAACTATTGCGCTCCCATTGTCAGACACAGGGCAAATAGCACTGGCGTCTGTTCCCAGCATGTACACTGTATTGGACTAAAGAGGATCTACTGTTCTTGTCAGTTTCCTAAGCAGAATTGCACTAGATATGGCCGTTTTTGTAGGAAGCACAGTTCTTTTGTTCTGAGCAAGCTCACTGTTTTGGCCCTATAGGAAACACAGTAGAGTAGAAGAGTGTTCTTTTCTCAAAAGCAGAGTGTGTTTCTTGTAAGGCGAGCTAGCGTTTGTTTCCCAGTCCTAAATGGAGTTGAATCCCATGCAGTTTCTGGTCCTACCAGCAAGAGATGTTTTCTGGTAAGGAAAGTCACTATTGCGCTCCCATTTCCATACACAGTGCAAATAGCACTCGCATCTGTTCCCAGCCAGTACAGTGTATTGGACTGAAGTGGAGCTACTGTTCTTGTCAGTTTCCTAAGCAGAGTTGAAGAGATATGGCCCCTGTGTGTAGAAAGCACAGTTCTTTTTTTCTGAGCAAGCTCACTGTTCAGACACCATAGGAAAAACAGTCGAGTAGAAGAGTGCTCTTTTCTCAAAGGCAGAGTGTGCTTCTTGTAAGATGAGCTAGCGTTTGTTTCCCAGTCCTAAATGGAGTTGAAACACATGCAGTTTATTGTCCTACGAGCAAGAGTTGTTTTCTGGTAAGAAGAGTCACTATTGTGCTCCCATTGTCATACACAGGGCAAATAGCACTGGCGTCTGTTCCCAGCATGTACAGTGTATTGGACTGAAGAGGATCTACTGTTCTTTTCAGTTTCCTAAGCAGAATTGAACTAGATATGGCCGTATTTGTATGAAGCACAGTTCTTTTGTTCTGAGCAAGCTCACTGTTCTGGCCCTATAGGAAACACAGTAGAGTAGAAGACTGCTCTTTTCTCAAAAGCAGAGTGTGTTTCTTGTAAGGCGAGCTAGCGTTTGTTTCCCAGTCCTAAATGGAGTTGAATCACATGCAGTTTTTGGTCCTACGAGCAAGAGTTGTTTTCTGGTAAGGAAAGTCACTATTGCGCTCCCTTTGCCATACACAGTGCAAATAGCACTTGTGTCTGTTCCCAGCAAGTACAGTGTATTGAACTGAAGAGGAGCTACTGTTCTTGTCACTTTCCTAAGCAGAGTTGAACTAGATATGGCTCATGTGTGTAGAAGCACAGTTCTTTTGTTCTCAGCTAGCTCACTGTTCGGACACCATATGAACCACAGTGAAATAGAAGACTGCTCTTTTGTCAAAAGCAGAGTGTGTTTCTTGTAAGGCGAGCTAGCGTTTGTTTCCCAGTCCTAAATGGAGTTAAATCTCATGCAGTTTTTGGTCCTACGAGCAAGAGTTGTTTACTTGTAAGCAAAGTCACTATTGCGCTCCCATTGCCATACACAGTGCAAATAGCACTCGCGTCTGTTCCCAGAATGTACAGTGTATTGGACTGAAGAGGAGCTACTGTTCTTGTCAGTTTCCTCAGCAGAGTTGAACTAGATATGTCCCGTGTGTGTAGGAAGCACAGTTATTTTGTTCTGAGTAAGCTCAATGTTCGGACCCCATATGAACCACAGTAGAGCAGAAGAGTGCTCTTTTCTCAAAAGCAGAGTGTGTTTCTTGTAAGGCGAGCTAGCGTTTGTTTCCCAGTCCTAAATGGAGTTGAATCACATGCAGTTTTTGGTCTTACGAGCAAGAGTTGTTTTCTCATAATCAAAGTCACTTTTGTGCTCCCTTTGCCATACACAGTGCAAATAGCACTCACGTCTGTTCCCAGCAAGTACAGTGTATTGGACTGAAGAGGAGCTACTGTTCTTGTCAGTTTCCTAAGCAGAGTTGAACTAGATATGGCCCATGTGTGTAGGAAGCCCAGTTCTTTTGTTCTGAGCAAGCTCAATGTTCGGACCCCATATGAACCACAGTAGAATAGAAGACTGCTCTTTTCTCAAAAGCAGAGTGTGTTTCTTGTAAGGCGAGCTAGCGTTTGTTTCCCAGTCCTAAATGGAGTTGAATCACATGCAGTTTTTGGTCCTACCAGCAAGAGTTGTTTTCTGGTAAGGAAAGTCACTATTGTGCTCCCTTTGCCATACACAGTGCAAATAGCACTCGCGTCTGTTCCCAGCAAGTACAGTGTATTGGACTGAAGAGGAGCTACTGTTCTTGTCAGTTTCCTAAGCAGAATTGAACTAGATATGGCCCATGTGTGTAGGAAGCACATTCCTTTTGTTCTGAGCAACCTCACTGTTCGGACCCCATAGGAAACACAGTAAAGTAGAAGAGTGCTCTTTTCTCAAAAGCAGAGTGTGTTTCTTGTAAGGCGAGCTAGCATTTGTTTCCCAGTCCTAAATGGAGTTGAATCACATGCAGTTTCTTGTCCTACGAGCAAGAGTTGTTTTCTGGTAAAAAGAGTCACTGTTGCGCTCACATTGCCATACACAGTGCAAATAGCACTCGCATCTGTTCCCAGCAAGTACAGTGTATTGGACTGAAGAGGAGCTACTGTTCTTGTCAATTTCCTAAGCAGAGTTGAACTAGATATGGCCCCTGTGTGTAGGAAGCACAGTTCTTTTGTTCTGAGCAAGCTCACTGTTTGGGCCCCGTAGTATACACAGTAGAGTAGAAGAGTGCTCTTTTCTCAAAAGCAGAGTGTGTTTCTTGTAAGGAGAGCTAGCGTTTGTTTCCCAGTCCTAAATGGAGTTGAATCACATCCAGTTTCTGGTGCTACAAGCAAGAGTTGTTTTCTGGTAAGAAGAGTCACTATTGCACTCCCATTTTCATACACAGGACAAATAGCACTGGCGTCTGTTCCCAGCATGTACAGTGTATTGGACTGAAGAGGATCTACTGTTCTTGTCAGTTTCCTAAGCAGAATTGAACTAGATATGGCCTTATTTGTGGGAAGCACAGTTCTTTTGTTCTGAGCAAACTCACTGTTCTGGCCCTATAGGAAACACAGTAGAGTTGAAGTGTGCTCTTTTCTGAAAAGCAGAGTGTGTTTCTTGTAAGGCGATCTAGCGTTTGTTTCCCAGTTTTAAATGGAGTTGAATCACATGCACTTTTTGGTCCTACGAGCAAGAGTTGTTTTCTGGTAAGAAAAGTCACTATTGCAATCCCATTGCCATACACAGTGCAAAGAGCCCTCGCGTCTGTTCTCAGCAAGTACAGTTTATTGGACTGAAGCGGAGCTAATGTTCTTGTCAGTTTCCTAAACAGAGTTGAACTAGATATAGCCGTATTTGTAGGAAGCACAGTTCTTTTGTTCTGAGCAAACTCACTGTTCTGGCCCTATAGGAAACACAGTAGAGTAGAAGAGTGCTCTTTTCTCAAAAGCAGAGTGTGTTTCTTGTAAGGAGAGCTAGCGTTTGTTTCCCAGTCCTAAATGGAGTTGAATCACACGCAGTTTTTGGTACTACGAGCAAGAGTTGTTTTCGGGTAAGGAAAGTCACTATTGCGCTCCCATTTCCATACACAGTGCAAATAGCACTCGCATCTGTTCCCAGGAAGTACAGTGTATTGGACTGAAGCGGAGCTACTGTTCTTGTCAGTTTGCTAAGCAGAGTTGAACTAGATATGGCCCCTGTGTGTAGGAAGCACAGTTCTTTTGTTCTGAGCAAGCTCACTGTTCGGACCACATAGGAAACACAGAAGAGTAGAAGAGTGCTCTTTTCTCAAAAGCAGAGTGTGTTTCTTGTAAGGCGAGCTAGTGTTTGTTCCCCAGTCAGAAATGGAGTTGAATCCCATGCAGTTTTTGTTCCTACGAGGAAGAGGTGTTTTCTGATAAGAAGAGTCACTATTGCGCTCCTATTTCTATACACAGTACAAAAAGGACTCGCGTCTGTTCCCAGCTAGTACAGTGTATTGGACTGAAGAGGAGCTACCGTTCTTGTCAGTTTCCTAAGCAGAGTTGAACTAGATATGGCCCGTGTGTGTAGGAAGCACAGTTCTTTTGTTCTGAGCAAGCTCACTGTTCGGACCCCATAGGAAACACAGTAGAGCAGAAGAGTGCTCTTTTCTCAAAAGCAGAGTGTGTTTCTTGTAAGGCAAGCTAGTGTTTGTTTCCCAGTACTTAATGGAGTTGAATCACACCCTGTTTTTGGTCCTACGAGCAAGAGTTGTTTTCTGGTAAGGAAAGTAACTATTGCGCTCCCATTGTCAGACACAGGGCAAATAGCACTGGCGTCTGTTCCCAGCATGTACACTGTATTGGACTAAAGAGGATCTACTGTTCTTGTCAGTTTCCTAAGCAGAATTGCACTAGATATGGCCGTTTTTGTAGGAAGCACAGTTCTTTTGTTCTGAGCAAGCTCACTGTTTTGGCCCTATAGGAAACACAGTAGATTAGAAGAGTGTTCTTTTCTCAAAAGCAGAGTGTGTTTCTTGTAAGGTGAGCTAGCGTTTGTTTCCCAGTCCTAAATGGAGTTGAATCCCATGCAGTTTCTGGTCCTACCAGCAAGAGATGTTTTCTGGTAAGGAAAGTCACTATTGCGCTCCCATTTCCATACACAGTGCAAATAGCACTCGCATCTGTTCCCAGCCAGTACAGTGTATTGGACTGAAGTGGAGCTACTGTTCTTGTCAGTTTCCTAAGCAGATTTGAAGAGATATGGCCCCTGTGTGTAGAAAGCACAGTTCTTTTTTTCTGAGCAAGCTCACTGTTCAGACACCATAGGAAAAACAGTCGAGTAGAAGAGTGCTCTTTTCTCAAAGGCAGAGTGTGCTTCTTGTAAGATGAGCTAGCGTTTGTTTCCCAGTCCTAAATGGAGTTGAAACACATGCAGTTTATTGTCCTACGAGCAAGAGTTGTTTTCTGGTAAGAAGAGTCACTATTGTGCTCCCATTGTCATACACAGGGCAAATAGCACTGGCGTCTGTTCCCAGCATGTACAGTGTATTGGACTGAAGAGGATCTACTGTTCTTTTCAGTTTCCTAAGCAGAATTGAACTAGATATGGCCGTATTTGTATGAAGCACAGTTCTTTTGTTCTGAGCAAGCTCACTGTTCTGGCCCTATAGGAAACACAGTAGAGTAGAAGACTGCTCTTTTCTCAAAAGCAGAGTGTGTTTCTTGTAAGGCGAGCTAGCGTTTGTTTCCCAGTCCTAAATGGAGTTGAATCACATGCAGTTTTTGGTCCTACGAGCAAGAGTTGTTTTCTGGTAAGGAAAGTCACTATTGCGCTCCCTTTGCCATACACAGTGCAAATAGCACTTGTGTCTGTTCCCAGCAAGTACAGTGTATTGAACTGAAGAGGAGCTACTGTTCTTGTCACTTTCCTAAGCAGAGTTGAACTAGATATGGCTCATGTGTGTAGAAGCACAGTTCTTTTGTTCTCAGCTAGCTCACTGTTCGGACACCATATGAACCACAGTGAAATAGAAGACTGCTCTTTTGTCAAAAGCAGAGTGTGTTTCTTGTAAGGCGAGCTAGCGTTTGTTTCCCAGTCCTAAATGGAGTTAAATCTCATGCAGTTTTTGGTCCTACGAGCAAGAGTTGTTTACTTGTAAGCAAAGTCACTATTGCGCTCCCATTGCCATACACAGTGCAAATAGCACTCGCGTCTGTTCCCAGAATGTACAGTGTATTGGACTGAAGAGGAGCTACTGTTCTTGTCAGTTTCCTCAGCAGAGTTGAACTAGATATGTCCCGTGTGTGTAGGAAGCACAGTTATTTTGTTCTGAGTAAGCTCAATGTTCGGACCCCATATGAACCACAGTAGAGCAGAAGAGTGCTCTTTTCTCAAAAGCAGAGTGTGTTTCTTGTAAGGCGAGCTAGCGTTTGTTTCCCAGTCCTAAATGGAGTTGAATCACATGCAGTTTTTGGTCTTACGAGCAAGAGTTGTTTTCTCATAATCAAAGTCACTATTGTGCTCCCTTTGCCATACACAGTGCAAATAGCACTCACGTCTGTTCCCAGCAAGTACAGTGTATTGGACTGAAGAGGAGCTACTGTTCTTGTCAGTTTCCTAAGCAGAGTTGAACTAGATATGGCCCATGTGTGTAGGAAGCCCAGTTCTTTTGTTCTGAGCAAGCTCAATGTTCGGACCCCATATGAACCACAGTAGAATAGAAGACTGCTCTTTTCTCAAAAGCAGAGTGTGTTTCTTGTAAGGCGAGCTAGCGTTTGTTTCCCAGTCCTAAATGGAGTTGAATCACATGCAGTTTTTGGTCCTACCAGCAAGAGTTGTTTTCTGGTAAGGAAAGTCACTATTGTGCTCCCTTTGCCATACACAGTGCAAATAGCACTCGCGTCTGTTCCCAGCAAGTACAGTGTATTGGACTGAAGAGGAGCTACTGTTCTTGTCAGTTTCCTAAGCAGAGTTGAACTAGATATGGCCCCTGTGTGTAGGAAGCACAGTTCTTTTGTTCTGAGCAAGCTCACTGTTTGGGCCCCGTAGTATACACAGTAGAGTAGAAGAGTGCTCTTTTCTCAAAAGCAGAGTGTGTTTCTTGTAAGGAGAGCTAGCGTTTGTTTCCCAGTCCTAAATGGAGTTGAATCACATCCAGTTTCTGGTGCTACAAGCAAGAGTTGTTTTCTGGTAAGAAGAGTCACTATTGCACTCCCATTTTCATACACAGGACAAATAGCACTGGCGTCTGTTCCCAGCATGTACAGTGTATTGGACTGAAGAGGATCTACTGTTCTTGTCAGTTTCCTAAGCAGAATTGAACTAGATATGGCCTTATTTGTGGGAAGCACAGTTCTTTTGTTCTGAGCAAACTCACTGTTCTGGCCCTATAGGAAACACAGTAGAGTTGAAGTGTGCTCTTTTCTGAAAAGCAGAGTGTGTTTCTTGTAAGGCGATCTAGCGTTTGTTTCCCAGTTTTAAATGGAGTTGAATCACATGCACTTTTTGGTCCTACGAGCAAGAGTTGTTTTCTGGTAAGAAAAGTCACTATTGCACTCCCATTGCCATACACAGTGCAAAGAGCCCTCGCGTCTGTTCTCAGCAAGTACAGTGTATTGGACTGAAGCGGAGCTAATGTTCTTGTCAGTTTCCTAAACAGAGTTGAACTAGATATAGCCGTATTTGTAGGAAGCACAGTTCTTTTGTTCTGAGCAAACTCACTGTTCTGGCCCTATAGGAAACACAGTAGAGTAGAAGAGTGCTCTTTTCTCAAAAGCAGAGTGTGTTTCTTGTAAGGAGAGCTAGCGTTTGTTTCCCAGTCCTAAATGGAGTTGAATCACACGCAGTTTTTGGTACTACGAGCAAGAGTTGTTTTCTGGTAAGGAAAGTCACTATTGCACTCCCATTTCCATACACAGTGCAAAGAGCACTCGCATCTGTTCCCAGGAATTACAGTGTATTGGACTGAAGCGGAGCTACTGTTCTTGTCAGTTTGCTAAGCAGAGTTGAACTAGATATGGCCCCTGTGTGTAGGAAGCACAGTTCTTTTGTTCTGAGCAAGCTCACTGTTCGGACCACATAGGAAACACAGAAGAGTAGAAGAGTGCTCTTTTCTCAAAAGCAGAGTGTGTTTCTTGTAAGGCGAGCTAGTGTTTGTTCCCCTGTCAGAAATGGAGTTGAATCCCATGCAGTTTTTGTTCCTACGAGGAAGAGGTGTTTTCTGATAAGAAGAGTCACTATTGCGCTCCTATTTCTATACACAGTACAAAAAGGACTCGCGTCTGTTCCCAGCTAGTACAGTGTATTGGACTGAAGAGGAGCTACCGTTCTTGTCAGTTTCCTAAGCAGAGTTGAACTAGATATGGCCCGTGTGTGTAGGAAGCACAGTTCTTTTGTTCTGAGCAAGCTCACTGTTCGGACCCCATAGGAAACACAGTAGAGCAGAAGAGTGCTCTTTTCTCAAAAGCAGAGTGTGTTTCTTGTAAGGCAAGCTAGTGTTTGTTTCCCAGTACTTAATGGAGTTGAATCACACCCTGTTTTTGGTCCTACGAGCAAGAGTTGTTTTCTGGTAAGGAAAGTAACTATTGCGCTCCCATTGTCAGACACAGGGCAAATAGCACTGGCGTCTGTTCCCAGCATGTACACTGTATTGGACTAAAGAGGATCTACTGTTCTTGTCAGTTTCCTAAGCAGAATTGCACTAGATATGGCCGTTTTTGTAGGAAGCACAGTTCTTTTGTTCTGAGCAAGCTCACTGTTTTGGCCCTATTGGAAACACAGTAGAGTAGAAGAGTGTTCTTTTCTCAAAAGCAGAGTGTGTTTCTTGTAAGGCGAGCTAGCGTTTGTTTCCCAGTCCTAAATGGAGTTGAATCCCATGCAGTTTCTGGTCCTACCAGCAAGAGATGTTTTCTGGTAAGGAAAGTCACTATTGCGCTCCCATTTCCATACACAGTGCAAATAGCACTCGCATCTGTTCCCAGCCAGTACAGTGTATTGGACTGAAGTGGAGCTACTGTTCTTGTCAGTTTCCTAAGCAGAGTTGAAGAGATATGGCCCCTGTGTGTAGAAAGCACAGTTCTTTTTTTCTGAGCAAGCTCACTGTTCAGACACCATAGGAAAAACAGTCGAGTAGAAGAGTGCTCTTTTCTCAAAGGCAGAGTGTGCTTCTTGTAAGATGAGCTAGCGTTTGTTTCCCAGTCCTAAATGGAGTTGAAACACATGCAGTTTATTGTCCTACGAGCAAGAGTTGTTTTCTGGTAAGAAGAGTCACTATTGTGCTCCCATTGTCATACACAGGGCAAATAGCACTGGCGTCTGTTCCCACCATGTACAGTGTATTGGACTGAAGAGGATCTACTGTTCTTTTCAGTTTCCTAAGCAGAATTGAACTAGATATGGCCGTATTTGTATGAAGCACAGTTCTTTTGTTCTGAGCAAGCTCACTGTTCTGGCCCTATAGGAAACACAGTAGAGTAGAAGACTGCTCTTTTCTCAAAAGCAGAGTGTGTTTCTTGTAAGGCGAGCTAGCGTTTGTTTCCCAGTCCTAAATGGAGTTGAATCACATGCAGTTTTTGGTCCTACGAGCAAGAGTTGTTTTCTGGTAAGGAAAGTCACTATTGCGCTCCCTTTGCCATACACAGTGCAAATAGCACTTGTGTCTGTTCCCAGCAAGTACAGTGTATTGAACTGAAGAGGAGCTACTGTTCTTGTCACTTTCCTAAGCAGAGTTGAACTAGATATGGCTCATGTGTGTAGAAGCACAGTTCTTTTGTTCTCAGCTAGCACACTGTTCGGACACCATATGAACCACAGTGAAATAGAAGACTGCTCTTTTGTCAAAAGCAGAGTGTGTTTCTTGTAAGGCGAGCTAGCGTTTGTTTCCCAGTCCTAAATGGAGTTAAATCTCATGCAGTTTTTGGTCCTACGAGCAAGAGTTGTTTACTTGTAAGCAAAGTCACTATTGCGCTCCCATTGCCATACACAGTGCAAATAGCACTCGCGTCTGTTCCCAGAATGTACAGTGTATTGGACTGAAGAGGAGCTACTGTTCTTGTCAGTTTCCTCAGCAGAGTTGAACTAGATATGTCCCGTGTGTGTAGGAAGCACAGTTATTTTGTTCTGAGTAAGCTCAATGTTCGGACCCCATATGAACCACAGTAGAATAGAAGTCTGCTCTTTTCTCAAAAGCAGAGTGTGTTTCTTGTAAGGCGAGCTAGCGTTTGTTTCCCAGTCCTAAATGGAGTTGAATCACATGCAGTTTTTGGTCCTACGAGCAAGAGTTGTTTTCTCATAATCAAAGTCACTATTGTGCTCCCTTTGCCATACACAGTGCAAATAGCACTCACGTCTGTTCCCAGCAAGTACAGTGTATTGGACTGAAGAGGAGCTACTGTTCTTGTCAGTTTCCTAAGCATAGTTGAACTAGATATGGCCCATGTGTGTAGGAAGCCCAGTTCTTTTGTTCTGAGCAAGCTCAATGTTCGGACCCCATATGAACCACAGTAGAATAGAAGACTGCTCTTTTCTCAAAAGCAGAGTGTGTTTCTTGTAAGGCGAGCTAGCGTTTGTTTCCCAGTCCTAAATGGAGTTGAATCACATGCAGTTTTTGGTCCTACCAGCAAGAGTTGTTTTCAGGTAAGGAAAGTCACTATTGTGCTCCCTTTGCCATACACAGTGCAAATAGCACTCGCGTCTGTTCCCAGCAAGTACAGTGTATTGGACTGAAGAGGAGCTACTGTTCTTGTCAGTTTCCTAAGCAGAATTGAACTAGATATGGCCCATGTGTGTAGGAAGCACATTTCTTTTGTTCTGAGCAACCTCACTGTTCGGACACCATAGGAAACACAGTAAAGTAGAAGAGTGCTCTTTTCTCAAAAGCAGAGTGTGTTTCTTGTAAGGCGAGCTAGCATTTGTTTCCCAGTCCTAAGTGGAGTTGAATCACATGCAGTTTCTTGTCCTACGAGCAAGAGTTGTTTTCTGGTAAAAAGAGTCACTGTTGCGCTCCCATTGTCATACACAGGGCAAATAGCACTGGCGTCTGTTTCCAGCATGTACAGTGTATTGGACTGAAGAGGATCTACTGTTCTTGTCAGTTTCCTAAGCAGAATTGAACTAGATATGGCCGTATTTGTAGGGAGCACAGTAATTTTGTTCTGAGCAAACTCACTGTTCTGGCCCTATAGGAAACACAGTAGAGTAGAAGACTGCTCTTTTCTCAAAAGCAGAGTGTGTTTCTTGTAAGGAGAGCTAGCGTTTGTTTCCCAGTCCTAAATGGAGTTGAATCACATGCAGTTTTTGGTACTACGAGCAAGAGTTGTTTTCTGGTAAGGAAAGTCACTATTGCGCTCCCATTTCCATACACAGTGCAAAGAGCACTCGCATCTCTTCCCAGAAAGAACAGTGTATTGGACTGAAGCGGAGCTACTGTTCTTGTCAGTTTGCTAAGCAGAGTTGAACTAGATATGGCCCCTGTGTTTAGGAAGCACAGTTCTTTTGTTCTGAGCAAGCTCACTGTTCGGACCACATAGGAAACACAGAAGAGTAGAAGAGTGCTCTTTTCTCAAAAGCAGAGTGTGTTTCTTGTAAGGCGAGCTAGTGTTTGTTCCCCAGTCAGAAATGGAGTTGAATCCCATGCAGTTTTTGTTCCTACGAGGAAGAGGTGTTTTCTGATAAGAAGAGTCACTATTGCGCTCCTATTTCTATACACAGTACAAATAGGACTCGCGTCTATTCCCAGCTAGTACAGTGTATTGGACTGAAGAAGAGCTACCGTTCTTGTCAGTTTCCTAAGCAGAGTTGAACTAGATATGGCCCGTGTGTGTAGGAAGCACAGTTCTTTTGTTCTGAGCAAGCTCACTGTTCGGACCCCATAGGAAACACAGTAGAGCAGAAGAGTGCTCTTTTCTCAAAAGCAGAGTGTGTTTCTTGTAAGGCAAGCTAGCGTTTGTTTCCCAGTACTAAATGGAGTTGAATCACACCCTGTTTTTGGTCCTACGAGCAAGAGTTGTTTTCTGGTAAGGAAAGTCACTATTGCGCTCCCATTGTCAGACACAGGGCAAATAGCACTGGCGTCTGCTCCCAGCATGTACACTGTATTGGACTGAAGAGGATCTACTGTTCTTTTCAGTTTCCTAAGCAGAATTGAACTAGATATGGCCGTTTTTGTAGGAAGCACAGTAATTTTGTTCTGAGCAAGCTCACTGTTTTGGCCCTATAGGAAACACAGTAGAGTAGAAGACTGCTCTTTTCTCAAAAGCAGAGTGTGTTTCTTGTAAGGCGAGCTAGCGTTTGTTTCCCAGTCCTAAATGGAGTTGAATAACATGCAGTTTTTGGTACTACGAGCAAGAGTTGTTTTCTGGTAAGGAAAGTCACTATTACGCACCCATTTCCATACACAGTACAAATAGCACTCGCATCTGTTCCCAGGAAGTACAGTGTATTGGACTGAAGCAGAGCTACTGTTCTTGTCAGTTTGCTAAGCAGAGTTGAACTAGATATGGCCCCTGTGTGTAGGAAGCACAGTTCTTTTGTTCTGAGCAAGCTCACTGTTCGGACCACATAGGAAACACAGAAGAGAAGAAGAGTGCTCTTTTCTCAAAAGCAGAGTGTGTTTCTTGTAAGGCGAGCTAGTGTTTGTTCCCCAGTCAGAAATGGAGTTGAATCCCATGCAGTTTTTGTTCCTACGAGGAAGAGGTGTTTTCTGATAAGAAGAGTCACTATTGCGCTCCTATTTCTATACACAGTACAAATAGGACTCGCGTGTGTTCCCAGCTAGTACAGTGTATTGGACTGAAGAGTAGCTACTGTTCTTGTCAGTTTCCTAAGCAGAGTTGAACTAGATATGGCCCCTGTGTGTAGAAAGCACAGTTC
This sequence comes from Peromyscus eremicus, assembly GCF_949786415.1. Classification (NCBI taxonomy): domain Eukaryota; kingdom Metazoa; phylum Chordata; class Mammalia; order Rodentia; family Cricetidae; genus Peromyscus; species Peromyscus eremicus. The sequence continues at coordinate 50,011 of NW_026735164.1, forward strand.
TTTTTTTCTGAGCAAGCTCACTTTTCGGATACCATAGGAAAAACAGTCGAGAAGAAGAGTGCACTTTTCTCAAAAGCAGAGGGTGTTTCTTGTAAGGCGAGCTAGCGTTTGTTTCCCAGTCCTAAATGGAGTTGAAACACATGCAGTTTATTGTCCTAGGAGCAAGAGTTTTTTTCTGGTAAGAAGAGTCACTATTGCGCTCCCTTTGCCATACACAGTGCAAATAGCACTCACGTCTGTTCCCAGCAAGTACAGTGTATTGGACTGAAGCGGAGCTACTGTTCTTGTCAGTTTCCTAAGCAGAGTTGAACTAGATATGTCCCGTGTGTGTAGGAAGCACAGTTCTTTTGTTCTGAGTAAGCTCAATGTTCGGTCCCCTTATGAACCACAGTAGAATAGAAGACTGCTCTTTTCTCAAAAGCAGAGTGTGTTTCTTGTAAGGCGAGCTAGCGTTTGTTTCCCAGTCCTAAATGGAGTTGAATCACATGCAGTTTTTGGTCCTACGAGCAAGAGTTGTTTTCTCGTAATCAAAGTCACTATTGTGCTCCCATTGCCACACAAAGTGCAAATAGCACTCGCGTCTGTTCCCAGCAAGTACAGTGTATTGGACTGAAGAGGAGCTACTGTTCTTGTCAGTTTCCTAAGCAGAGTTGAACTAGATATGGCCCATGTGTGTAGGAAGCCCAGTTCTTTTGTTCTCTGCAAGCTCAATGTTCGGACCCCATATGAACCACAGTAGAATAGAAGACTGCTCTTTTCTCAAAAGCAGAGTGTGTTTCTTGTAAAGCGACCTAGCGTTTGTTTCCCAGTCTTAAATGGAGTTGAATCACATGCAGTTTCTTGTCCTACGTGCAAGAGTTGTTTTCTGGTAAAAAGAGTCACTGTTGCGCTCCCATTGTCATACACAGGGCAAATAGCACTGGCGTCTGTTCCCAGCATGTACAGTGTATTGGACTGAAGAGGAGCTACTGTTCTTGTCAGTTTCCTAAGCAGAATTGAACTAGATATGGCCGTATTTGTAGGAAGCACAGTTCTTTTGTTCTGAGCAAACTCACTGTTCTGGCCCTCTAGGAAACACAGTAGAGTAGAAGAGTGCTCTTTTCTCAAAAGCAGAGTGTGTTTCTTGTAAGGAGAGCTAGCGTTTGCTTCCCAGTCCTAAATGGAGTTGAATCACATGCAGTTTTTGGTACCACGAGCAAGAGTTGTTTCTGGTAAGGAAAGTCACTATTGCGCTCCCATTTCCATACACAGTGCAAATAGCACTCGCATCTGTTCCCAGGAAGTACAGTGTATTGGACTGAAGCGGAGCTTCTGTTCTTGTCAGTTTGCTAAGCAGAGTTGAACTAGATATGGCCCCTGTGTGTAGGAAGCACAGTTCTTTTGTTCTGAGCAAGCTCACTGTTCGGACCACATAGGAAACACAGAAGAGTAGAAGAGTGCTCTTTTCTCAAAAGCAGAGTGTGTTTCTTGTAAGGCGAGCTAGTGTTTGTTTCCCTGTCAGAAATGGAGTTGAATCCCATGCAGTTTTTGTTCCTACGAGGAAGAGGTGTTTTCTGATAAGAAGAGGCACTATTTCGCTCCTATTTCTATACACAGTACAAATAGGACTCGCGTCTGTTCCCAGCATGTACAGTGTATTGGACTGAAGAGGAGCTACTGTTCTTGTCAGTTTCCTAAGCAGAATTGAACTAGATATGGCCGTATTTGTAGGAAGCACAGTAATTTTGTTCTGAGCAAACTCACTGTTCTGGCCCTATAGGAAACACAGTAGAGTAGAAGACTGCTCTTTTCTCAAAAGCAGAGTGTGTTTCTTGTAAGGCGAGCTAGCGTTTGTTTCCCAGTCCTAAATGGAGTTGAATAACATGCAGTTTTTGGTACTACGAGCAAGAGTTGTTTTCTGGTAAGGAAAGTCACTATTACGCACCCATTTCCATACACAGTACAAATAGCACTCGCATCTGTTCCCAGGAAGTACAGTGTATTGGACTGAAGCAGAGCTACTGTTCTTGTCAGTTTGCTAAGCAGAGTTGAACTAGATATGTCCCCTGTGTGTAGGAAGCACAGTTCTTTTGTTCTGAGCAAGCTCACTGTTCGGACCACATAGGAAACACAGAAGAGAAGAAGAGTGCTCTTTTCTCAAAAGCAGAGTGTGTTTCTTGTAAGGCGAGCTAGTGTTATTTCCCCAGTCAGAAATGGAGTTGAATCCCATGCAGTTTTTGTTCCTACGAGGAAGAGGTGTTTTCTGATAAGAAGAGTCACTATTGCGCTCCTATTTCTATACACAGTACAAATAGGACTCGCGTGTGTTCCCAGCTAGTACAGTGTATTGGACTGAAGAGGAGCTACTGTTCTTGTCAGTTTCCTAAGCAGAGTTGAACTAGATATGGCCCCTGTGTGTAGAAAGCACAGTTCTTTTTTTCTGAGCAAGCTCACTTTTCGGATACCATAGGAAAAACAGTCGAGTAGAAGAGTGCTCTTTTCTCAAAAGCAGAGGGTGTTTCTTGTAAGGCGAGCTACCGTTTGTTTCCCAGTCCTAAATGGAGTTGAAACACATGAAGTTTATTGTCCTAGGAGCAAGAGTTTTTTTCCTGTAAGAAGAGTCACTATTGCGCTCCCTTTGCCATACACAGTGCAAATAGCACTCACGTCTGTTCCCAGCAAGTACAGTGTATTGGACTGAAGCGGAGCTACTGTTCTTGTCAGTTTCCTAAGCAGAGTTGAACTAGATATGTCCCGTGTGTGTAGGAAGCACAGTTCTTTTGTTCTGAGTAAGCTCAATGTTCGGTCCCCATATGAACCACAGTAGAATAGAAGACTGCTCTTTTCTCAAAAGCAGAGTGTGTTTCTTGTAAGGCGAGCTAGCGTTTGTTTCCCAGTCCTAAATGGAGTTGAATCACATGCAGTTTTTGGTCCTACGAGCAAGAGTTGTTTTCTCGTAATCAAAGTCACTATTGTGCTCCCATTGCCACACAAAGTGCAAATAGCACTCGCGTCTGTTCCCAGCAAGTACAGTGTATTGGACTGAAGAGGAGCTACTGTTCTTGTCAGTTTCCTAAGCAGAGTTGAACTAGATATGGCCCATGTGTGTAGGAAGCCCAGTTCTTTTGTTCTCTGCAAGCTCAATGTTCGGACCCCATATGAACCACAGTAGAATAGAAGACTGCTCTTTTCTCAAAAGCAGAGTGTGTTTCTTGTAAAGCGACCTAGCGTTTGTTTCCCAGTCCTAAATGGAGTTGAATCACATGCAGTTTCTTGTCCTACGTGCAAGAGTTGTTTTCTGGTAAAAAGAGTCACTGTTGCGTTCCCATTGTCATACACAGGGCAAATAGCACTGGCGTCTGTTCCCAGCATGTACAGTGTATTGGACTGAAGAGGAGCTACTGTTCTTGTCAGTTTCCTAAGCAGAATTGAACTAGATATGGCCGTATTTGTAGGAAGCACAGTAATTTTGTTCTGAGCAAACTCACTGTTTTGGCCCTATAGGAAACACAGTAGAGTAGAAGAGTGCTCTTTTCTCAAAAGCAGAGTGTGTTTCTTGTAAGGAGAGCTAGCGTTTGCTTCCCAGTCCTAAATGGAGTTGAATCACATGCAGTTTTTGGTACTACGAGCAAGAGTTGTTTCTGGTAAGGAAAGTCACTATTGCGCTCCCATTTCCATACACAGTGCAAATAGCACTCGCATCTGTTCCCAGGAAGTACTGTGTATTGGACTGAAGCGGAGCTTCTGTTCTTGTCAGTTTGCTAAGCAGAGTTGAACTAGATATGGCCCCTGTGTGTAGGAAGCACAGTTCTTTTGTTCTGAGCAAGCTCACTGTTCGGACCACATAGGAAACACAGAAGAGTAGAAGAGTGCTCTTTTCTCAAAAGCAGAGTGCGTTTCTTGTAAGGCGAGCTAGTGTTTGTTTCCCTGTCAGAAATGGAGTTGAATCCCATGCAGTTTTTGTTCCTACGAGGAAGAGGTGTTTTCTGATAAGAAGAGTCACTATTTCGCTCCTATTTCTATACACAGTACAAAAAGGACTCGCGTCTGTTCCCAGCTAGTACAGTGTATTGGACTGAAGAGGAGCTACTGTTCTTGTCAGTTTCCTAAGCAGAGTTGAACTAGATATGGCCCGTGTGTGTAGGAAGCACAGTTCTTTTGTTCTGAGCAAGCTCACTGTTCGGACCCCATAGGAAACACAGTAGAGGAGAAGAGTGCTCTTTTCTCAAAAGCAGAGTGTGTTTCTTGTAAGGCAAGCTAGCGTTTGTTTCCCAGTGCTAAATGGAGTTGAATCACATCCTGTTTTTGGTCCTACAAGCAAGAGTTGTTTTCTGGTAAGGAAAGTCACTATTGCACTCCCATTGTCAGACACAGGGCAAATAGCACTGGCGTCTGTTCCCAGCATGTACAGTGTATTGGACTGAAAGGATCTACTGTTCTTGTCAGTTTCCTAAGCAGAATTGAACTAGATATGGCCGTATTTGTAGGAAGCACAGTTCTTTTGTTCTGAGCAAACTCACTGTTCTGGCCCTATAGGAAACACAGTAGAGTAGAAGAGTGCTCTTTTCTCAAAAGCAGAGTGTGTTTCTTGTAAGGCGAGCTAGCGTTTGTTTCCCAGTCCTAAATGGTGTTGAATCCCATGCAGTTTCTGGTCCTACCAGCAAGAGTTGTTTTCTGGTAAGGAAAGTTACTATTGCGCTCCCATTTCCATACACAGTGCAAATAGCACTCGCATCTGTTCCCAGCAAGTAGAGTGTATTGGACTGAAGCGGAGCTACTGTTCTTGTCAGTTTCCTAAGCAGAGTTGAATAGATATGGCCCCTGTGTGTAGAAAGCACAGTTTTTTTTTTCTGAGCAAGCTCACTGTTCGGACACCATAGGAAAAACAGTCGAGTAGAAGAGTGCTCTTTTCTCAAAAGCAGAGTGTGTTTCTTGTAAGGCGAGCTAGCGTTTGTTTCCCAGTCCTAAATGGAGTTGAAACACATGCAGTTTATTGTCCTACGAGCAAGAGTTGTTTTCTGGTAAGAAGAGTCACTATTGTGCTCCCATTGTCATACACAGTGCAAATAGCAGTGGCGTCTGTTCCCAGCATGTACAGTGTATTGGACTGAAGAGGATCTACCGATCTTGTCAGTTTCCTAAGCAGAATTGAACTAGATATGGCTGTATTTGTATGAAGCACAGTTCTTTTGTTCTGAGCAAGCTCACTGTTCAGACCCCCTAGGAAACACAGTAGAGTAGAAGAGTGCTCTTTTCTCAAAATCAGAGAGTCTTTCTTGTAAGGCGAGCTAGTGTTTGTTTCCCAGTCAGAAATGGAGTTGAATCCCATGCAGATTCTTGTCCTATGAGTAAGAGTTGTTTTCTGATAAGAAGAGTCACTATTGTGCTCCTATTGCCATACACAGGGCAAATAGCACTGGCGTCTGTTCCCAGCAAGTACAGTGTATTGGACTGAAGCGGAGCTACTGTTCTTGTCAGTTTCCTAAGCAGAGTTGAACTAGATATGTCCCGTGTGTAGGAAGCACAGTTCTTTTGTTCTGAGCAAGCTCACTGTTCGGACTCCATAGGAAACACAGTAGAGTAGAAGAGTGCTCTTTTCTCAAAAGCAGAGTGTGTTTCTTGTAAGGCGAGCTAGTGTTTGTTTCCCAGTTAGAAATGGAGTTGAATCCCATGCAGTTTCTGGTCCTACGAGCAAGAGTTGTTTTCTGGTAAAGAAAGTCACTATTGCGCTCCCATTTCCATACACAGTGCAAATAGCACTCGTGTCTGTTCCCAGCAAGTTCAGTGTATTGGACTGAAGCGTAGCTACTGTTCTTGTCAGTTTCCTAAGCAGAGTTGAACTAGATATGGCCCCTTTGTTCTGAGCAAGCTCACTATTCGGACCCCATAGGAAACACAGTAGAGTAGAAGAGTGCTCTTTTCTCAAAATCAGAGTGCCTTTCTTGTAAGGCGAGCTAGTGTTTGTTTCTCAGTAAGAAATGGAGTTGAATCCCATGCAGTTTCTGGTCCTATGAGCAAGAGTTGTTTTCTGATAAGAAGAGACACTATTGTGCTCCTATTGCCATACACAGTGCAAATAGCACTGGCGTCTGTTCCCAGCAAGTACAGTGTATTGGACTGAAGCGTAGCTACTGTTCTTGTCAGTTTCCTAAGCAGAGTTGAACTAGATATGGTCCATGTGTGTATGAAACACAGTTCTTTTGTTCTGAGCAAATTCACTGTTCTGGCCCAGTAGGAAACACAGTAGAGTAGAAGAGTGCTGTTTTCTCAAAAGCAGAGTGAGTTTCTTGTAATGCGAGCTGGCATTTGTTTCCCAGTCCTAAATGGATTTGAATCACATGCAGTTTCTTGTCCTATGAGTAAGAGTTGTTTTCTGATAAGAAGAGTCACTATTGTGCTCCTATTGCCTTACACAGGGCAAATAGCACTCGCGTCTGTTCCCAGCTAGTACAGTGTATTGGACTGAAGAGGAGCTACCGTTCTTGTCAGATTCCTAAGCAGAGTTGAACTAGATATGGCCCGTGTGTGTAGGAAGCACAGTTCTTTTGTTCTGAGCAAGCTCGCTGTTCGGACCCCATAGGAAACACAGTAGAGTAGAAGACTGCTCTTTTCTCAAAAGCAGAGTGTGTTTCTTGTAAGGCGAGCTAGCGTTTGTTTCCAGTCCTAAATGGAGTTGAATCACATCCAGTTTTTGGTCCTACGAGCAAGAGTTGTTTTCTGGTAATAAAGTCACTATTGCGCTCCCAATTCCATACACAGTTCAAAAAGCACTCGCGTCTGTTCCCAGCAAGTACAGTGTATTGGACTGAAGCAGAGCTACTGTTCTTGTCAGTTTCCTAAGCAGAGATGAACTAGATATGGCCCGCATGTGTAAGAAGCACAGTTCTTTTGTTCTGAGCAAGCTCACTGTTCGGACCCCATAGGAAACACAGTAGAGTAGAAGACTGCTCTTTTCTCAAAAGCAGAGTGTGTTTCCTGTAAGGCGAGCTAGCGTTTTTTTCCCAGTCCTAAATGGAGTTGAATCACATGCAGTTTTTGGTCCTACGAGCAAGAGTTGTTTTCTGGTAATAAAGTCACTGTGGCGCTCCCATTGCCATACACAGTGTAATTAGCACTCGCATCTGTTCCCAGCAAGTACAGTGTATTGGACTGAAGCGGAGCTACTGTTCTTGTCAGTTTCCTAAGCAGAGATGAACTAGATATGGCCCGTGTGTGTAAGAAGCACAGTTCTTTTGTTCTGAGCAAGCTCACTGTTCAGACCCCCTAGGAAATACAGTAGAGTAGAAGAATGCTCTTTTCTCAAAAGCAGAGTGTGTTTCTTGTAAGGCGAGCTAGCGTTTGTTTCCCAGTCCTAAATGGAGTTAAATCTCATGCAGTTTTTGGTCCTACGAGCAAGAGTTGTTTACTTGTAAGCAAAGTCACTATTGCGCTCCCATTGCCATACACAGTGCAAATAGCACTCGCGTCTGTTCCCAGAATGTACAGTGTATTGGACTGAAGAGGAGCTACTGTTCTTGTCAGTTTCTTCAGCAGAGTTGAACTAGATTTGTCCCGTGTGTGTAGGAAGCACAGTTATTTTGTTCTGAGTAAGCTCAATGTTCGGACCCCATATGAACCACAGTAGAATAGAAGTCTGCTCTTTTCTCAAAAGCAGAGTGTGTTTCTTGTAAGGCGAGCTAGCGTTTGTTTCCCAGTCCTAAATGGAGTTGAATCACATGCAGTTTTTGGTCCTACGAGCAAGAGTTGTTTTCTCATAATCAAAGTCACTATTGTGCTCCCTTTGCCATACACAGTGCAAATAGCACTCACGTCTGTTCCCAGCAAGTACAGTGTATTGGACTGAAGAGGAGCTACTGTTCTTGTCAGTTTCCTAAGCATAGTTGAACTAGATATGGCCCATGTGTGTAGGAAGCCCAGTTCTTTTGTTCTGAGCAAGCTCAATGTTCGGACCCCATATGAACCACAGTAGAATAGAAGACTGCTCTTTTCTCAAAAGCAGAGTGTGTTTCTTGTAAGGCGAGCTAGCGTTTGTTTCCCAGTCCTAAATGGAGTTGAATCACATGCAGTTTTTGGTCCTACCAGCAAGAGTTGTTTTCAGGTAAGGAAAGTCACTATTGTGCTCCCTTTGCCATACACAGTGCAAATAGCACTCGCGTCTGTTCCCAGCAAGTACAGTGTATTGGACTGAAGAGGAGCTACTGTTCTTGTCAGTTTCCTAAGCAGAATTGAACTAGATATGGCCCATGTGTGTAGGAAGCACATTTCTTTTGTTCTGAGCAACCTCACTGTTCGGACACCATAGGAAACACAGTAAAGTAGAAGAGTGCTCTTTTCTCAAAAGCAGAGTGTGTTTCTTGTAAGGCGAGCTAGCATTTGTTTCCCAGTCCTAAGTGGAGTTGAATCACATGCAGTTTCTTGTCCTACGAGCAAGAGTTGTTTTCTGGTAAAAAGAGTCACTGTTGCGCTCCCATTGTCATACACAGGGCAAATAGCACTGGCGTCTGTTTCCAGCATGTACAGTGTATTGGACTGAAGAGGATCTACTGTTCTTGTCAGTTTCCTAAGCAGAATTGAACTAGATATGGCCGTATTTGTAGGGAGCACAGTAATTTTGTTCTGAGCAAACTCACTGTTCTGGCCCTATAGGAAACACAGTAGAGTAGAAGACTGCTCTTTTCTCAAAAGCAGAGTGTGTTTCTTGTTAGGCGAGCTAGCGTTTGTTTCCCAGTCCTAAATGGAGTTGAATCACATGCAGTTTTTGGTACTACGAGCAAGAGTTGTTTTCTGGTAAGGAAAGTCACTATTGCGCTCCCATTTCCATACACAGTGCAAAGAGCACTCGCATCTCTTCCCAGAAAGAACAGTGTATTGGACTGAAGCGGAGCTACTGTTCTTGTCAGTTTGCTAAGCAGAGTTGAACTAGATATGGCCCCTGTGTTTAGGAAGCACAGTTCTTTTGTTCTGAGCAAGCTCACTGTTCGGACCACATAGGAAACACAGAAGAGTAGAAGAGTGCTCTTTTCTCAAAAGCAGAGTGTGTTTCTTGTAAGGCGAGCTAGTGTTTGTTCCCCAGTCAGAAATGGAGTTGAATCCCATGCAGTTTTTGTTCCTACGAGGAAGAGGTGTTTTCTGATAAGAAGAGTCACTATTGCGCTCCTATTTCTATACACAGTACAAATAGGACTCGCGTCTATTCCCAGCTAGTACAGTGTATTGGACTGAAGAAGAGCTACCGTTCTTGTCAGTTTCCTAAGCAGAGTTGAACTAGATATGGCCCGTGTGTGTAGGAAGCACAGTTCTTTTGTTCTGAGCAAGCTCACTGTTCGGACCCCATAGGAAACACAGTAGAGCAGAAGAGTGCTCTTTTCTCAAAAGCAGAGTGTGTTTCTTGTAAGGCAAGCTAGCGTTTGTTTCCCAGTACTAAATGGAGTTGAATCACACCCTGTTTTTGGTCCTACGAGCAAGAGTTGTTTTCTGGTAAGGAAAGTCACTATTGCGCTCCCATTGTCAGACACAGGGCAAATAGCACTGGCGTCTGCTCCCAGCATGTACACTGTATTGGACTGAAGAGGATCTACTGTTCTTTTCAGTTTCCTAAGCAGAATTGAACTAGATATGGCCGTTTTTGTAGGAAGCACAGTAATTTTGTTCTGAGCAAGCTCACTGTTTTGGCCCTATAGGAAACACAGTAGAGTAGAAGACTGCTCTTTTCTCAAAAGCAGAGTGTGTTTCTTGTAAGGCGAGCTAGCGTTTGTTTCCCAGTCCTAAATGGAGTTGAATAACATGCAGTTTTTGGTACTACGAGCAAGAGTTGTTTTCTGGTAAGGAAAGTCACTATTACGCACCCATTTCCATACACAGTACAAATAGCACTCGCATCTGTTCCCAGGAAGTACAGTGTATTGGACTGAAGCAGAGCTACTGTTCTTGTCAGTTTGCTAAGCAGAGTTGAACTAGATATGGCCCCTGTGTGTAGGAAGCACAGTTCTTTTGTTCTGAGCAAGCTCACTGTTCGGACCACATAGGAAACACAGAAGAGAAGAAGAGTGCTCTTTTCTCAAAAGCAGAGTGTGTTTCTTGTAAGGCGAGCTAGTGTTTGTTCCCCAGTCAGAAATGGAGTTGAATCCCATGCAGTTTTTGTTCCTACGAGGAAGAGGGTGTTTTCTGATAAGAAGAGTCACTATTGCGCTCCTATTTCTATACACAGTACAAATAGGACTCGCGTGTGTTCCCAGCTAGTACAGTGTATTGGACTGAAGAGTAGCTACTGTTCTTGTCAGTTTCCTAAGCAGAGTTGAACTAGATATGGCCCCTGTGTGTAGAAAGCACAGTTCTTTTTTTCTGAGCAAGCTCACTTTTCGGATACCATAGGAAAAACAGTCGAGTAGAAGAGTGCTCTTTTCTCAAAAGCAGAGGGTGTTTCTTGTAAGGCGAGCTAGCGTTTGTTTCCCAGTCCTAAATGGAGTTGAAACACATGCAGTTTATTGTCCTAGGAGCAAGAGTTTTTTTCTGGTAAGAAGAGTCACTATTGCGCTCCCTTTGCCATACACAGTGCAAATAGCACTCACGTCTGTTCCCAGCAAGTACAGTGTATTGGACTGAAGCGGAGCTACTGTTCTTGTCAGTTTCCTAAGCAGAGTTGAACTAGATATGTCCCGTGTGTGTAGGAAGCACAGTTCTTTTGTTCTGAGTAAGCTCAATGTTCGGTCCCCTTATGAACCACAGTAGAATAGAAGACTGCTCTTTTCTCAAAAGCAGAGTGTGTTTCTTGTAAGGCGAGCTAGCGTTTGTTTCCCAGTCCTAAATGGAGTTGAATCACATGCAGTTTTTGGTCCTACGAGCAAGAGTTGTTTTCTCGTAATCAAAGTCACTATTGTGCTCCCATTGCCACACAAAGTGCAAATAGCACTCGCGTCTGTTCCCAGCAAGTACAGTGTATTGGACTGAAGAGGAGCTACTGTTCTTGTCAGTTTCCTAAGCAGAGTTGAACTAGATATGGCCCATGTGTGTAGGAAGCCCAGTTCTTTTGTTCTCTGCAAGCTCAATGTTCGGACCCCATATGAACCACAGTAGAATAGAAGACTGCTCTTTTCTCAAAAGCAGAGTGTGTTTCTTGTAAAGCGACCTAGCGTTTGTTTCCCAGTCTTAAATGGAGTTGAATCACATGCAGTTTCTTGTCCTACGTGCAAGAGTTGTTTTCTGGTAAAAAGAGTCACTGTTGCGCTCCCATTGTCATACACAGGGCAAATAGCACTGGCGTCTGTTCCCAGCATGTACAGTGTATTGGACTGAAGAGGAGCTACTGTTCTTGTCAGTTTCCTAAGCAGAATTGAACTAGATATGGCCGTATTTGTAGGAAGCACAGTAATTTTGTTCTGAGCAAACTCACTGTTCTGGCCCTATAGGAAACACAGTAGAGTAGAAGAGTGCTCTTTTCTCAAAAGCAGAGTGTGTTTCTTGTAAGGAGAGCTAGCGTTTGCTTCCCAGTCCTAAATGGAGTTGAATCACATGCAGTTTTTGGTACTACGAGCAAGAGTTGTTTCTGGTAAGGAAAGTCACTATTGCGCTCCCATTTCCATACACAGTGCAAATAGCACTCGCATCTGTTCCCAGGAAGTACTGTGTATTGGACTGAAGCGGAGCTTCTGTTCTTGTCAGTTTGCTAAGCAGAGTTGAACTAGATATGGCCCCTGTGTGTAGGAAGCACAGTTCTTTTGTTCTGAGCAAGCTCACTGTTCGGACCACATAGGAAACACAGAAGAGTAGAAGAGTGCTCTTTTCTCAAAAGCAGAGTGCGTTTCTTGTAAGGCGAGCTAGTGTTTGTTTCCCTGTCAGAAATGGAGTTGAATCCATGCAGTTTTTGTTCCTACGAGGAAGAGGTGTTTTCTGATAAGAAGAGTCACTATTTCGCTCCTATTTCTATACACAGTACAAATAGGACTCGCGTCTGTTCCCAGCTAGTACAGTGTATTGGACTGAAGAGGAGCTACTGTTCTTGTCAGTTTCCTAAGCAGAGTTGAACTAGATATGGCCCGTGTGTGTAGGAAGCACAGTTCTTTTGTTCTGAGCAAGCTCACTGTTCGGACCCCATAGGAAACACAGTAGAGGAGAAGAGTGCTCTTTTCTCAAAAGCAGAGTGTGTTTCTTGTAAGGCAAGCTAGCGTTTGTTTCCCAGTGCTAAATGGAGTTGAATCACATCCTGTTTTTGGTCCTACAAGCAAGAGTTGTTTTCTGGTAAGGAAAGTCACTATTGCACTCCCATTGTCAGACACAGGGCAAATAGCACTGGCGTCTGTTCCCAGCATGTACAGTGTATTGGACTGAAAGGATCTACTGTTCTTGTCAGTTTCCTAAGCAGAATTGAACTAGATATGGCCGTATTTGTAGGAAGCACAGTTCTTTTGTTCTGAGCAAACTCACTGTTCTGGCCCTATAGGAAACACAGTAGAGTAGAAGAGTGCTCTTTTCTCAAAAGCAGAGTGTGTTTCTTGTAAGGCGAGCTAGCGTTTGTTTCCCAGTCCTAAATGGTGTTGAATCCCATGCAGTTTCTGGTCCTACCAGCAAGAGTTGTTTTCTGGTAAGGAAAGTTACTATTGCGCTCCCATTTCCATACACAGTGCAAATAGCACTCGCATCTGTTCCCAGCAAGTAGAGTGTATTGGACTGAAGCGGAGCTACTGTTCTTGTCAGTTTCCTAAGCAGAGTTGAATAGATATGGCCCCTGTGTGTAGAAAGCACAGTTTTTTTTTTCTGAGCAAGCTCACTGTTCGGACACCATAGGAAAAACAGTCGAGTAGAAGAGTGCTCTTTTCTCAAAAGCAGAGTGTGTTTCTTGTAAGGCGAGCTAGCGTTTGTTTCCCAGTCCTAAATGGAGTTGAAACACATGCAGTTTATTGTCCTACGAGCAAGAGTTGTTTTCTGGTAAGAAGAGTCACTATTGTGCTCCCATTGTCATACACAGTGCAAATAGCAGTGGCGTCTGTTCCCAGCATGTACAGTGTATTGGACTGAAGAGGATCTACCGATCTTGTCAGTTTCCTAAGCAGAATTGAACTAGATATGGCTGTATTTGTATGAAGCACAGTTCTTTTGTTCTGAGCAAGCTCACTGTTCAGACCCCCTAGGAAACACAGTAGAGTAGAAGAGTGCTCTTTTCTCAAAATCAGAGAGTCTTTCTTGTAAGGCGAGCTAGTGTTTGTTTCCCAGTCAGAAATGGAGTTGAATCCCATGCAGATTCTTGTCCTATGAGTAAGAGTTGTTTTCTGATAAGAAGAGTCACTATTGTGCTCCTATTGCCATACACAGGGCAAATAGCACTGGCGTCTGTTCCCAGCAAGTACAGTGTATTGGACTGAAGCGGAGCTACTGTTCTTGTCAGTTTCCTAAGCAGAGTTGAACTAGATATGTCCCGTGTGTAGGAAGCACAGTTCTTTTGTTCTGAGCAAGCTCACTGTTCGGACTCCATAGGAAACACAGTAGAGTAGAAGAGTGCTCTTTTCTCAAAAGCAGAGTGTGTTTCTTGTAAGGCGAGCTAGTGTTTGTTTCCCAGTTAGAAATGGAGTTGAATCCCATGCAGTTTCTGGTCCTACGAGCAAGAGTTGTTTTCTGGTAAAGAAAGTCACTATTGCGCTCCCATTTCCATACACAGTGCAAATAGCACTCGTGTCTGTTCCCAGCAAGTTCAGTGTATTGGACTGAAGCGTAGCTACTGTTCTTGTCAGTTTCCTAAGCAGAGTTGAACTAGATATGGCCCCTTTGTTCTGAGCAAGCTCACTATTCGGACCCCATAGGAAACACAGTAGAGTAGAAGAGTGCTCTTTTCTCAAAATCAGAGTGCCTTTCTTGTAAGGCGAGCTAGTGTTTGTTTCTCAGTAAGAAATGGAGTTGAATCCCATGCAGTTTCTGGTCCTATGAGCAAGAGTTGTTTTCTGATAAGAAGAGACACTATTGTGCTCCTATTGCCATACACAGTGCAAATAGCACTGGCGTCTGTTCCCAGCAAGTACAGTGTATTGGACTGAAGCGTAGCTACTGTTCTTGTCAGTTTCCTAAGCAGAGTTGAACTAGATATGGTCCATGTGTGTATGAAACACAGTTCTTTTGTTCTGAGCAAATTCACTGTTCTGGCCCAATAGGAAACACAGTAGAGTAGAAGAGTGCTGTTTTCTCAAAAGCAGAGTGAGTTTCTTGTAATGCGAGCTGGCATTTGTTTCCCAGTCCTAAATGGATTTGAATCACATGCAGTTTCTTGTCCTATGAGTAAGAGTTGTTTTCTGATAAGAAGAGTCACTATTGTGCTCCTATTGCCTTACACAGGGCAAATAGCACTCGCGTCTGTTCCCAGCTAGTACAGTGTATTGGACTGAAGAGGAGCTACCGTTCTTGTCAGATTCCTAAGCAGAGTTGAACTAGATATGGCCCGTGTGTGTAGGAAGCACAGTTCTTTTGTTCTGAGCAAGCTCGCTGTTCGGACCCCATAGGAAACACAGTAGAGTAGAAGACTGCTCTTTTCTCAAAAGCAGAGTGTGTTTCTTGTAAGGCGAGCTAGCGTTTGTTTCCAGTCCTAAATGGAGTTGAATCACATCCAGTTTTTGGTCCTACGAGCAAGAGTTGTTTTCTGGTAATAAAGTCACTATTGCGCTCCCAATTCCATACACAGTTCAAAAAGCACTCGCGTCTGTTCCCAGCAAGTACAGTGTATTGGACTGAAGCAGAGCTACTGTTCTTGTCAGTTTCCTAAGCAGAGATGAACTAGATATGGCCCGCATGTGTAAGAAGCACAGTTCTTTTGTTCTGAGCAAGCTCACTGTTCGGACCCCATAGGAAACACAGTAGAGTAGAAGACTGCTCTTTTCTCAAAAGCAGAGTGTGTTTCCTGTAAGGCGAGCTAGCGTTTTTTTCCCAGTCCTAAATGGAGTTGAATCACATGCAGTTTTTGGTCCTACGAGCAAGAGTTGTTTTCTGGTAATAAAGTCACTGTGGCGCTCCCATTGCCATACACAGTGTAATTAGCACTCGCATCTGTTCCCAGCAAGTACAGTGTATTGGACTGAAGCGGAGCTACTGTTCTTGTCAGTTTCCTAAGCAGAGATGAACTAGATATGGCCCGTGTGTGTAAGAAGCACAGTTCTTTTGTTCTGAGCAAGCTCACTGTTCAGACCCCCTAGGAAATACAGTAGAGTAGAAGAATGCTCTTTTCTCAAAAGCAGAGTGTGTTTCTTGTAAGGCGAGGTAGCATTTGTTTCCAGACCTAAATGGAGTTGAATCACATCCAGTTTTTGGTCCTACAAGCAAGAGTTGTTTTCTGGTAATAAAGTCACTATTGCGCTCCCATTTCCATACACAGTGCAAATAGCACTCGTGTCTGTTCCCAGCAAGTACAGTGTATTGGACTGAAGCGTAGCTACTGTTCTTGTCAGTTTCCTAAGCAGAGTTGAACTAGATAAGGCCCCTGTGTGTAGGAAGCACAGTTCTTTTGTTCTGAGCAAGCTCAATGTTCGGACCCCTTAGGAAACACAGTAGAGTAGAAGAGTGCTCTTTTCTCAAAAGCAGAGTGTGTTTCTTGTAAGGCAAGCTAGCGTTTGTTTCCCAGTCAGAAATGGAGTTGAATCCCATGCAGTTTCTGGTCCTACGAGCAAGAGGTGTTTTCTGGTAAGGAAAGTCACTATTGCGCTCCCATTTCCATACACAGTGCAAATAGCACTCGCATCTGTTCCCAGCAAGTACAGTGTATTGGACTGAAGCGGAGCTACTGTTCTTGTCAGTTTCCTAAGCAGAGATGAACTAGATATGGCCCGTGTGTGTAAGAAGCACAGTTCTTTTGTTCTGAGCAAGCTCACTGTTCAGACCCCCTAGGAAATACAGTAGAGTAGAAGAATGCTCTTTTCTCAAAAGCAGAGTGTGTTTCTTGTAAGGCGAGGTAGCATTTGTTTCCAGACCTAAATGGAGTTGAATCACATCCAGTTTTTGGTCCTACAAGCAAGAGTTGTTTTCTGGTAATAAAGTCACTATTGCGCTCCCATTTCCATACACAGTGCAAATAGCACTCGTGTCTGTTCCCAGCAAGTACAGTGTATTGGACTGAAGCGTAGCTACTGTTCTTGTCAGTTTCCTAAGCAGAGTTGAACTAGATAAGGCCCCTGTGTGTAGGAAGCACAGTTCTTTTGTTCTGAGCAAGCTCACTGTTCGGACACCATAGGAAACACAGTAGAGTAGAAGAGTGCTCTTTTCTCAAAAGCAGAGTGTCTTTCTTGTAAGGCGAGCTAGTGTTTGTTTCCCAGTCAGAAATGGAGTTGAATCCCATGCAGTTTCTGGTCCAAGAGCAAGAGTTGTTTTCTGATAAGAAGAGACACTATTGTGCTCCTATTGCCATACACAGTGCAAATAGCACTGGCGTCTGTTCCCAGCAAGTACAGTGTATTGGACTGAAGAGGAGCTACTGTTCTTGTCAGTTTCCTAAGCAGAGTTGAACTACATATGGTCCATGTGTGTAGGAGGCACAGTTCTTTTGTTCTGAGCAAACTCACTGTTCGGACCCCATCGGAAACACAGTAGAGTAGAAGAGTGCTCTTTTCTCAAAAGCAGAGTGTGTTTCTTGTAAGCTGAGGTAGCATTTGTTTCCCAGTCTTAAATGGAGCTGAATCACATGCAGTTTCTGGTCCTACGAGCAAGAGTTGTTTTCTGGTAAGGAAAGTCACTATTGTGCTCCCATTTCCATACACAGTGCAAATAGCACTCGCGACTGTTCCCAGCAATTACAGTGTATTGGACTGAAGCAGAGCTACTGTTCTTGTCAGTTTCCTAAGCAGAGTTGAACTAGATATGGCCCCTGTGTGTAGGAAGCACAGTTCTTTTGTTCTGAGCAAGCTCACTATTTGGACCCAATAGGAAACACAGTAGAGTAGAAGAGTGCTCTTTTCTCAAAATCAGAGAGTCTTTCTTGTAAGGCGAGCTAGTGTTTGTTTCCCAGTCAGAAATGGAGTTGAATCCCATGCAGTTTCTTGTCCTATGAGTAAGAGTTGTTTTCTGATAAGAAGAGTCATTATTGTGCTCCTATTGCCATACACAGTGCAAATAGCACTGGTGTCTGTTCCCAGCAAGTACAGTGTATTGGACTGAAGAGGAGCTACCGTTCTTGTCAGTTTCCTAAGCAGAGTTGAACTACATATGGTCCATGTGTGTAGGAGGCACAGTTCTTTTGTTCTGAGCAAACTCACTGTTCGGACACCATAGGAAACACAGTAGAGTAGAAGAGTGCTCTTTTCTCAAAAGCAGAGTGTGTTTCTTGTAAGGCAAGCTAGCGTTTGTTTCCCAGTCCTAAATGGAGTTGAATCACATGCAGTTTTTGGTCCTACGAGCAAGAGTTGTTTTCTGGTAATAAAGTCACTGTTGCGCTCCCATTGCCATACACAGTGTAAATAGCACTCGCATCTGTTCCCAGCAAGTACAGTGTATTGGAGTGAAGCGGAGCTACTGTTCTTGTCAGTTTCCTAAGCAGAGTTGAACTAGATATGGCCCGTGTGTGTAGGAAGCCCAGTTCTTTTGTTCTGAGCAAGCTCACTGTTCGGACCCCATAGGATACACAGTAAAGTAGAAGAGTGCTCTTTTCTCAAAAGCAGAGTGTGTTTCTTGTAAGGCGAGCTAGTGTTTGTTTCCCAGTCAGAAATGGAGTTGAATCCCATGCAGTTTCTGGTCCTATGAGCAAGAGTTGTTTTCTGATAAGAAGAGACACTATTGTGCTCCTATTGCCATACACAGTGCAAATAGCACTGGCGTCTGTTCCCAGCAAGTAGAGTGTATTGGACTGAAGAGGAGCTACTGTTCTTCTCATTTTCCTAAGCAGAGTTGAAATACATATGGTCCGTGTGTGTAGGAAGCACAGTTCTTTTGTTCTGAGCAAGCTCACTGTTCGGACCCCATAGGAAACACAGTAGAGTAGAAGAGTGCTCTTTTCTCAAAAGCAGAGTGTGTTTCTTGTAAGGCGAGCTAGCATTTGTTTCCCAGTCCTAAATGGAGCTGAATCACATACAGATTCTGGTCCTACCAGCAAGAGTTGTTTTCTGGTAAGAAGAGACACTATTGTGCTCCCATTGCCATACACAGTGCCAATAGCACTCGCGTCTGTTCCCAGCAAGTACAGTGTATTGGACTGAAGAGGAGCTACTGTTCTTGTCAGTTTCCTAAGCAGAGTTGAACTAGATATGGCCCGTGGGTGTAGGAAGCACAGTTCTTTTGTTCTGAGCAAGCTCACTGTTCGGACCCCATAGGAAACACATTAGAGTAGAAGACTGCTCTTTTCTCAAAAGCAGAGTGTGTTTCGTGTAAGGCGAGCTAGCGTTTGTTTCCCAGTCCTAAATGGAGTTGAATCACATGCAGTTTTTGGTCCTGCGAGCAAGAGTTGTTTTCTGGTAATAAAGTGACTGTTGCGCTCCCATTGCCATACACAGTGTAAACAGCACTCGCATCTGTTCCCAGCAAGTACAGTGTATTGGACTGAAGCGAAGCTACTGTTCTTCTCAGTTTGCTAAGCAGAGTTGAACTAGATATGGCCCCTGTGTGTAGGAAGCACAGTTCTTTTGTTCTGAGCAAGCTCACTATTCGGACCCTATAGGAAACACAGTAGAGTAGAAGAGTGCTCTTTTCTCAAAAGCAGAGTGTGTTTCTTGTAAGGCGAGCTAGTGTTTGTTTCCCAGTCAGAAATGGAGTTGAATCCCATGCAGTTTCTGGTCCTATGAGCAAGAGTTGTTTTCTGATAAGAAGGGTCACTATTGTCTCCTATTGCCATACACAGTGCAAAAAGCACTCGCCTCTGTTCCCAGCAAGTACAGTGTATTGGACTGAAGAGAAGCTACTGTTCTTGTCAGTTTCCTAAGCACAGTTGAACTACATATGGTCCGTGTGTGTAGGAAGCACAGTTCTTTTGTTCTGAGCAAGCTCACTGTTCGGACCCCATAGGAAACACAGTAGTGTAGACGAGTGCTCTTTACTCAAAAGCAGAGTGTGTTTTTTGTAAGGCGAGCTAGCATTTGTTTCCCGTTCTACATGGAGCTGAATCACATGCAGTTTCTGGTCCTACGAGCAAGAGTTGTTTTCTGGTAAGGAAAGTCACTATTGCGCTCCCATTGCCATACACAGTGCAAATAGCACTCGCGTCTGTTCCCAGCAAGTACAGTGTATTGGACTGAAGAGGAGCTACTGTTCTTGTCAGTTTCCTAAGCAGAGTTGAACTAGATATGGCCCGTGTGTGTAGGAAGCACAGTTCTTTTGTTATGAGCAAGCTCAATGTTCGGACCCCATAGGAAACACAGTAGAGTAGAAGACTGCTCTTTTCTCAAAAGCAGAGTGTGTTTCTTGTAAGGCGAGCTAGCGTTTGTTTCCCAGTCCTAAATGGAGTTGTATCACATGCAGTTTTTGTTCCTACGAGCAAGAGTTGTTTTCTGGTAATAAAGTGTCTGTTGCGCTCCAATTGCCATACACAGTGTAAATAGCACTCGCATCTGTTCCCAGGAAGTACAGTGTATTGGACTGAAGCGGAGCTACTGTTCTTGTCAGTTTCCTAAGCAGAGTTGAACTAGATATGGCCCCTGTGTGTAGGAAGCACAGTTCTTTTGTTCTGAGCAGGCTCACTGTTCGGACCCCATAGGATATACAGTCGAGTAGAAGAGTGCTCTTTTTTCAAAAGCAGAGTGTGTTTCTTGTTAGGCGAGCTAGCGTTTGTTTCCCAGTCCTAAATGGAGTTGAATCACATGCAGTTTCTTGTCCTACGAGCAAGAGTTGTTTTCTGGTAATAAGAGTCACTATTGTGCTCCCATTGTCATACAAAGGGCAAATAGCACTGGCGTCTGTTCCCAGCATGTACAGTGTATTGGACTGAATAGGAGCTACTGTTCTTTTCAGTTTCCTAAGCAGAATTGAACTAGATACGGCAGTATTTGTATGAAGCACAGTTCTTTTGTTCTGAGCAACCTCACTGTTCTGGCCCTATAGGAAACACAGTAGAGTAGAAGAGTGCTCTTTTCTCAAAAGCAGAGTGTGTTTTTTGTAAGGCGAGCTAGCATTTGTTTCCCAGTCCTAAATGGAGTTGAATCACATGCAGTTTTTGGTCCTACGACCAAGAGTTGTTTTCTGGTAAGGAAAGTCACTATTGCGCTCCCATTGTCATACACAGGGCAAATAGCTCTGGCATCTGTTCACAGCATGTACAGTGTATTGGACTGAACAGGAGCTACTGTTCTTTTCAGTTTCCTAAGCAGAATTGAACTAGATATGGCAGTATTTGCAGGAAGCACAGTTCTTTTGTTCTGAGCAAGATCACTCTTCTGGCCCTATAGTAAACACAGTAGAGTAGAAGAGTGCTCTTTTCTCAAAAGCAGAGTGTGTTTCTTGTAAGGCGAGCTACCGTTTGTTTCCCAGTCCTAAATGGAGTTGAATCACATGCAGTTTTTGGTCCTACGACCAAGAGTTGTTTTCTGGTAATAAAGTCACTATTGCGCTCCCATTGCCATACACAGTGCAAATAGCACTCGCATCTGTTCCCAGCAAGTACAGTGTATTGGACTGAAGCAGAGCTACTGTTCTTGTCAGTTTCCTAAGCAGAGTTGAACTAGATATGGCCCGTGTGTGTAGGAAGCACAGTTCTTTTGTTCTGAGCAAGCTCACTGTTCAGACCCCCTAGGAAACACAGTAGAGTAGAAGAGTGCTCTTTTCTCAAAAGCAGAGTGTGTTTTTTGTAAGGCTAGCTAGCGTTTGTTTCCCCGTCCTAAATGGATTTGAATCACATGCAGTTTTTTGTCCTACGAGCAAGAGGTGTTTTCTGGTAAGGAAAGTCACTATTGTGCTCCCATTTACATACACAGTGCAAATGGCACTCGCGTCTGTTCCCAGGAAGTACAGTGTATTGGACTGAAGCGTAGCTACTGTTCTTGTCAGTTTCCTAAGCAGAGTTGAACTAGATATGGCCCCTGTGTGTAGGAAGCACAGTTCTTTTGTTCTGAGCAAGCTCACTATTTGGACCCTATAGGAAACACAGTAGAGTAGAAGAGTGCTCTTTTCTCAAAGCAGAGTGTGTTTCTTGTAAGGCGAGCTAGTGTTTGTTTACCAGTCAGAAATGGAGTTGAATCACATGCAGTTTCTTGTCCTACGAGCAAGAGTTGTTTTCTGGTAAGAAGAGTCACTTTTGCGCTCCCATTGTCATACACAGGGCAATTAGCACTGGCATCTGTTCCCAGCATGTACAGTGTATTGGACTGAAGAGGATCTACTGTTCTTGTCAGTTTCCTAAGCAGAATTGAACTAGATATGGCCGTGTGTGTAGGAAGCACAGTTTTTTGTTCTGAGCAAGCTCACTGTTCTGGCCCTATAGGAAACAAAGTAGAGTAGAAGAGTGATGGTTTCGAAAAAGCAGAGTGTCTTTCTTG
The DNA here is from genome assembly GCF_949786415.1 of Peromyscus eremicus. Lineage (NCBI taxonomy): Eukaryota > Metazoa > Chordata > Mammalia > Rodentia > Cricetidae > Peromyscus > Peromyscus eremicus. The sequence goes on from NW_026735164.1 coordinate 71,406, forward strand.
TAAGACGAGCTAGCGTTTGTTTCCCAGTCCTAAATGGAGTTGAATCACATGCAGTTTCTGGTCCTACAAGCAAGAGTTGTTTTCTGGTAAGGAAAGTCACTATTGCGCTCCCATTGCCATACACAGTGCAAATAGCACTCGCGTCTGTTCCCAGCAAGTGCAGTGTATTGGACTGAAGAAGAGCTACTGTTCTTGTCAGTTTCCTAAGCAGAGTTGAACTAGATATGGCCCATGTGTGTAGGAAACACAGTTCTTTTGTTCTGAGCAAGCTCTCTGTACGGACCTCATAAGAAACACAGTAGTTTAGAAGACTGCTCTTTTCTCAAAAGCAGAGTGTGTTTCTTGTAAGGCGAGCTAGCGTTTGTTTCCCAATCCTAAATGGAGATGAATCACATGCAGTTGCTTGTCCTTCAAGTAAGAGATGTTTTCTAGTAAGAAGAGTCACTATTGCGCTCCCATTGTCATACACAGGGCAAATAGCACTGGCGTCTGTTCCCAGCATGTACAGTGTATTGGACTGAAGAGCATCTACTGTTCTTCTCAGTTTCCTAAGCAGAGTTGAACTAGATATGGCCCATGTGTGTAGGAAGCACAGTTCTTTTGTTCTGAGATTGCTCACTGTTCCAGCCTTATAGGAAAGACATTAGAGTAGAAGAGTGCTCCTTTCTCAAAAGCAGAGTGTGTTTCTTGTAAGTCAAGCTAGCGTTTGTTTCCAAGTCCTAAATGGAGTTGAATCACATGCAGTTTCTGGTCCTACGAGCAAGAGTTGTTATCTGGTAAGAAGAGTCACTATTGCGCTTCCATTGTCATAAACGGTGCAAATAGCACTGGCATCTGTTCCCACCAAGTACAGTGTATTGGAATGAAGAGGAGCTGCTGTTCTTGTCAGTTTCCTAAGCATAATTGAACTAGATATGGCTCGTGTGTGTAGGAAGCACAGTTCTTTTGTTCTGAGCAAGCTCACTGTTCGGACCCCATAGGAAACACAGTAGAGTAGAGGAGTGCTCCTTTCTCAAAAGCAGAGTGTGTTTCTTGTAAGGCGAGCTAGCGTTTGTTTCCCAGTCCTAAATGGAGTTGAATCACATGCAGTTTTTGGTCCTGCGAGCAAGAGTTGTTTTCTGGTAATAAAGTGACTGTTGCGCTCCCATTGCCATACACAGTGTAAACAGCACTCGCATCTGTTCCCAGCAAGTACAGTGTATTGGACTGAAGCGAAGCTACTGTTCTTCTCAGTTTGCTAAGCAGAGTTGAACTAGATATGGCCCCTGTGTGTAGGAAGCACAGTTCTTTTGTTCTGAGCAAGCTCACTATTCGGACCCTATAGGAAACACAGTAGAGTAGAAGAGTGCTCTTTTCTCAAAAGCAGAGTGTGTTTCTTGTAAGGCGAGCTAGTGTTTGTTTCCCAGTCAGAAATGGAGTTGAATCCCATGCAGTTTCTGGTCCTATGAGCAAGAGTTGTTTTCTGATAAGAAGGGTCACTATTGTCTCCTATTGCCATACACAGTGCAAAAAGCACTCGCCTCTGTTCCCAGCAAGTACAGTGTATTGGACTGAAGAGAAGCTACTGTTCTTGTCAGTTTCCTAAGCACAGTTGAACTACATATGGTCCGTGTGTGTAGGAAGCACAGTTCTTTTGTTCTGAGCAAGCTCACTGTTCGGACCCCATTGGAAACACAGTAGTGTAGAAGAGTTCTCTTTTCTCAAAAGCAGAGTGTGTTTCTTGTAAGGCGAGCTAGCATTTTTTTTCCCATCCTAAATGGAGCTGAATCACATGCAGTTTCTGGTCCTACGAGCAAGAGTTGTTTTCTGGTAAGGAAAGTCACTATTGCGCTCCCATTGCCATACACAGTGCAAATAGCACTCGCGTCTGTTCCCAGCAAGTACAGTGTATTGGACTGAAGAGGAGCTACTGTTCTTGTCAGTTTCCTAAGCAGAGTTGAACTAGATATGGCCCGTGTGTGTAGGAAGCACAGTTCTTTTGTTATGAGCAAGCTCAATGTTCGGACCCCATAGGAAACACAGTAGAGTAGAAGACTGCTCTTTTCTCAAAAGCAGAGTGTGTTTCTTGTAAGGCGAGCTAGCGTTTGTTTCCCAGTCCTAAATGGAGTTGTATCACATGCAGTTTTTGTTCCTACGAGCAAGAGTTGTTTTCTGGTAATAAAGTGTCTGTTGCGCTCCAATTGCCATACACAGTGTAAATAGCACTCGCATCTGTTCCCAGGAAGTACAGTGTATTGGACTGAAGCGGAGCTACTGTTCTTGTCAGTTTCCTAAGCAGAGTTGAACTAGATATGGCCCCTGTGTGTAGGAAGCACAGTTCTTTTGTTCTGAGCAGGCTCACTGTTCGGACCCCATAGGATATACAGTCGAGTAGAAGAGTGCTCTTTTTTCAAAAGCAGAGTGTGTTTCTTGTTAGGCGAGCTAGCGTTTGTTTCCCAGTCCTAAATGGAGTTGAATCACATGCAGTTTCTTGTCCTACGAGCAAGAGTTGTTTTCTGGTAATAAGAGTCACTATTGTGCTCCCATTGTCATACAAAGGGCAAATAGCACTGGCGTCTGTTCCCAGCATGTACAGTGTATTGGACTGAATAGGAGCTACTGTTCTTTTCAGTTTCCTAAGCAGAATTGAACTAGATACGGCAGTATTTGTATGAAGCACAGTTCTTTTGTTCTGAGCAACCTCACTGTTCTGGCCCTATAGGAAACACAGTAGAGTAGAAGAGTGCTCTTTTCTCAAAAGCAGAGTGTGTTTTTTGTAAGGCGAGCTAGCATTTGTTTCCCAGTCCTAAATGGAGTTGAATCACATGCAGTTTTTGGTCCTACGACCAAGAGTTGTTTTCTGGTAAGGAAAGTCACTATTGCGCTCCCATTGTCATACACAGGGCAAATAGCTCTGGCATCTGTTCACAGCATGTACAGTGTATTGGACTGAACAGGAGCTACTGTTCTTTTCAGTTTCCTAAGCAGAATTGAACTAGATATGGCAGTATTTGCAGGAAGCACAGTTCTTTTGTTCTGAGCAAGATCACTCTTCTGGCCCTATAGTAAACACAGTAGAGTAGAAGAGTGCTCTTTTCTCAAAAGCAGAGTGTGTTTCTTGTAAGGCGAGCTACCGTTTGTTTCCCAGTCCTAAATGGAGTTGAATCACATGCAGTTTTTGGTCCTACGACCAAGAGTTGTTTTCTGGTAATAAAGTCACTATTGCGCTCCCATTGCCATACACAGTGCAAATAGCACTCGCATCTGTTCCCAGCAAGTACAGTGTATTGGACTGAAGCAGAGCTACTGTTCTTGTCAGTTTCCTAAGCAGAGTTGAACTAGATATGGCCCGTGTGTGTAGGAAGCACAGTTCTTTTGTTCTGAGCAAGCTCACTGTTCAGACCCCCTAGGAAACACAGTAGAGTAGAAGAGTGCTCTTTTCTCAAAAGCAGAGTGTGTTTTTTGTAAGGCTAGCTAGCGTTTGTTTCCCCGTCCTAAATGGATTTGAATCACATGCAGTTTTTTGTCCTACGAGCAAGAGGTGTTTTCTGGTAAGGAAAGTCACTATTGTGCTCCCATTTACATACACAGTGCAAATGGCACTCGCGTCTGTTCCCAGGAAGTACAGTGTATTGGACTGAAGCGTAGCTACTGTTCTTGTCAGTTTCCTAAGCAGAGTTGAACTAGATATGGCCCCTGTGTGTAGGAAGCACAGTTCTTTTGTTCTGAGCAAGCTCACTATTTGGACCCTATAGGAAACACAGTAGAGTAGAAGAGTGCTCTTTTCTCAAAGCAGAGTGTGTTTCTTGTAAGGCGAGCTAGTGTTTGTTTACCAGTCAGAAATGGAGTTGAATCACATGCAGTTTCTTGTCCTACGAGCAAGAGTTGTTTTCTGGTAAGAAGAGTCACTTTTGCGCTCCCATTGTCATACACAGGGCAATTAGCACTGGCATCTGTTCCCAGCATGTACAGTGTATTGGACTGAAGAGGATCTACTGTTCTTGTCAGTTTCCTAAGCAGAATTGAACTAGATATGGCCGTGTGTGTAGGAAGCACAGTTTTTTGTTCTGAGCAAGCTCACTGTTCTGGCCCTATAGGAAACAAAGTAGAGTAGAAGAGTGATGGTTTCGAAAAAGCAGAGTGTCTTTCTTGTAAGACGAGCTAGCGTTTGTTTCCCAGTCCTAAATGGAGTTGAATCACATGCAGTTTCTGGTCCTACAAGCAAGAGTTGTTTTCTGGTAAGGAAAGTCACTATTGCGCTCCCATTGCCATACACAGTGCAAATAGCACTCGCGTCTGTTCCCAGCAAGTGCAGTGTATTGGACTGAAGAAGAGCTACTGTTCTTGTCAGTTTCCTAAGCAGAGTTGAACTAGATATGGCCCATGTGTGTAGGAAACACAGTTCTTTTGTTCTGAGCAAGCTCTCTGTACGGACCTCATAAGAAACACAGTAGTTTAGAAGACTGCTCTTTTCTCAAAAGCAGAGTGTGTTTCTTGTAAGGCGAGCTAGCGTTTGTTTCCCAATCCTAAATGGAGATGAATCACATGCAGTTGCTTGTCCTTCAAGTAAGAGATGTTTTCTAGTAAGAAGAGTCACTATTGCGCTCCCATTGTCATACACAGGGCAAATAGCACTGGCGTCTGTTCCCAGCATGTACAGTGTATTGGACTGAAGAGCATCTACTGTTCTTCTCAGTTTCCTAAGCAGAGTTGAACTAGATATGGCCCATGTGTGTAGGAAGCACAGTTCTTTTGTTCTGAGATTGCTCACTGTTCCAGCCTTATAGGAAAGACATTAGAGTAGAAGAGTGCTCCTTTCTCAAAAGCAGAGTGTGTTTCTTGTAAGTCAAGCTAGCGTTTGTTTCCAAGTCCTAAATGGAGTTGAATCACATGCAGTTTCTGGTCCTACGAGCAAGAGTTGTTATCTGGTAAGAAGAGTCACTATTGCGCTTCCATTGTCATAAACGGTGCAAATAGCACTGGCATCTGTTCCCACCAAGTACAGTGTATTGGAATGAAGAGGAGCTGCTGTTCTTGTCAGTTTCCTAAGCATAATTGAACTAGATATGGCTCGTGTGTGTAGGAAGCACAGTTCTTTTGTTCTGAGCAAGCTCACTGTTCGGACCCCATAGGAAACACAGTAGAGTAGAGGAGTGCTCCTTTCTCAAAAGCAGAGTGTGTTTCTTGTAAGGCGAGCTAGCGTTTGTTTCCCAGTCCTAAATGGAGTTGAATCACATGCAGTTTTTGGTCCTGCGAGCAAGAGTTGTTTTCTGGTAATAAAGTGACTGTTGCGCTCCCATTGCCATACACAGTGTAAACAGCACTCGCATCTGTTCCCAGCAAGTACAGTGTATTGGACTGAAGCGAAGCTACTGTTCTTCTCAGTTTGCTAAGCAGAGTTGAACTAGATATGGCCCCTGTGTGTAGGAAGCACAGTTCTTTTGTTCTGAGCAAGCTCACTATTCGGACCCTATAGGAAACACAGTAGAGTAGAAGAGTGCTCTTTTCTCAAAAGCAGAGTGTGTTTCTTGTAAGGCGAGCTAGTGTTTGTTTCCCAGTCAGAAATGGAGTTGAATCCCATGCAGTTTCTGGTCCTATGAGCAAGAGTTGTTTTCTGATAAGAAGGGTCACTATTGTCTCCTATTGCCATACACAGTGCAAAAAGCACTCGCCTCTGTTCCCAGCAAGTACAGTGTATTGGACTGAAGAGAAGCTACTGTTCTTGTCAGTTTCCTAAGCACAGTTGAACTACATATGGTCCGTGTGTGTAGGAAGCACAGTTCTTTTGTTCTGAGCAAGCTCACTGTTCGGACCCCATAGGAAACACAGTAGTGTAGACGAGTGCTCTTTACTCAAAAGCAGAGTGTGTTTTTTGTAAGGCGAGCTAGCATTTGTTTCCCGTTCTACATGGAGCTGAATCACATGCAGTTTCTGGTCCTACGAGCAAGAGTTGTTTTCTGGTAAGGAAAGTCACTATTGCGCTCCCATTGCCATACACAGTGCAAATAGCACTCGCGTCTGTTCCCAGCAAGTACAGTGTATTGGACTGAAGAGGAGCTACTGTTCTTGTCAGTTTCCTAAGCAGAGTTGAACTAGATATGGCCCGTGTGTGTAGGAAGCACAGTTCTTTTGTTATGAGCAAGCTCAATGTTCGGACCCCATAGGAAACACAGTAGAGTAGAAGACTGCTCTTTTCTCAAAAGCAGAGTGTGTTTCTTGTAAGGCGAGCTAGCGTTTGTTTCCCAGTCCTAAATGGAGTTGTATCACATGCAGTTTTTGTTCCTACGAGCAAGAGTTGTTTTCTGGTAATAAAGTGTCTGTTGCGCTCCAATTGCCATACACAGTGTAAATAGCACTCGCATCTGTTCCCAGGAAGTACAGTGTATTGGACTGAAGCGGAGCTACTGTTCTTGTCAGTTTCCTAAGCAGAGTTGAACTAGATATGGCCCCTGTGTGTAGGAAGCACAGTTCTTTTGTTCTGAGCAGGCTCACTGTTCGGACCCCATAGGATATACAGTCGAGTAGAAGAGTGCTCTTTTTTCAAAAGCAGAGTGTGTTTCTTGTTAGGCGAGCTAGCGTTTGTTTCCCAGTCCTAAATGGAGTTGAATCACATGCAGTTTCTTGTCCTACGAGCAAGAGTTGTTTTCTGGTAATAAGAGTCACTATTGTGCTCCCATTGTCATACAAAGGGCAAATAGCACTGGCGTCTGTTCCCAGCATGTACAGTGTATTGGACTGAATAGGAGCTACTGTTCTTTTCAGTTTCCTAAGCAGAATTGAACTAGATACGGCAGTATTTGTATGAAGCACAGTTCTTTTGTTCTGAGCAACCTCACTGTTCTGGCCCTATAGGAAACACAGTAGAGTAGAAGAGTGCTCTTTTCTCAAAAGCAGAGTGTGTTTTTTGTAAGGCGAGCTAGCATTTGTTTCCCAGTCCTAAATGGAGTTGAATCACATGCAGTTTTTGGTCCTACGACCAAGAGTTGTTTTCTGGTAAGGAAAGTCACTATTGCGCTCCCATTGTCATACACAGGGCAAATAGCTCTGGCATCTGTTCACAGCATGTACAGTGTATTGGACTGAACAGGAGCTACTGTTCTTTTCAGTTTCCTAAGCAGAATTGAACTAGATATGGCAGTATTTGCAGGAAGCACAGTTCTTTTGTTCTGAGCAAGATCACTCTTCTGGCCCTATAGTAAACACAGTAGAGTAGAAGAGTGCTCTTTTCTCAAAAGCAGAGTGTGTTTCTTGTAAGGCGAGCTACCGTTTGTTTCCCAGTCCTAAATGGAGTTGAATCACATGCAGTTTTTGGTCCTACGACCAAGAGTTGTTTTCTGGTAATAAAGTCACTATTGCGCTCCCATTGCCATACACAGTGCAAATAGCACTCGCATCTGTTCCCAGCAAGTACAGTGTATTGGACTGAAGCAGAGCTACTGTTCTTGTCAGTTTCCTAAGCAGAGTTGAACTAGATATGGCCCGTGTGTGTAGGAAGCACAGTTCTTTTGTTCTGAGCAAGCTCACTGTTCAGACCCCCTAGGAAACACAGTAGAGTAGAAGAGTGCTCTTTTCTCAAAAGCAGAGTGTGTTTTTTGTAAGGCTAGCTAGCGTTTGTTTCCCCGTCCTAAATGGATTTGAATCACATGCAGTTTTTTGTCCTACGAGCAAGAGGTGTTTTCTGGTAAGGAAAGTCACTATTGTGCTCCCATTTACATACACAGTGCAAATGGCACTCGCGTCTGTTCCCAGGAAGTACAGTGTATTGGACTGAAGCGTAGCTACTGTTCTTGTCAGTTTCCTAAGCAGAGTTGAACTAGATATGGCCCCTGTGTGTAGGAAGCACAGTTCTTTTGTTCTGAGCAAGCTCACTATTTGGACCCTATAGGAAACACAGTAGAGTAGAAGAGTGCTCTTTTCTCAAAGCAGAGTGTGTTTCTTGTAAGGCGAGCTAGTGTTTGTTTACCAGTCAGAAATGGAGTTGAATCACATGCAGTTTCTTGTCCTACGAGCAAGAGTTGTTTTCTGGTAAGAAGAGTCACTTTTGCGCTCCCATTGTCATACACAGGGCAATTAGCACTGGCATCTGTTCCCAGCATGTACAGTGTATTGGACTGAAGAGGATCTACTGTTCTTGTCAGTTTCCTAAGCAGAATTGAACTAGATATGGCCGTGTGTGTAGGAAGCACAGTTTTTTGTTCTGAGCAAGCTCACTGTTCTGGCCCTATAGGAAACAAAGTAGAGTAGAAGAGTGATGGTTTCGAAAAAGCAGAGTGTCTTTCTTGTAAGACGAGCTAGCGTTTGTTTCCCAGTCCTAAATGGAGTTGAATCACATGCAGTTTCTGGTCCTACAAGCAAGAGTTGTTTTCTGGTAAGGAAAGTCACTATTGCGCTCCCATTGCCATACACAGTGCAAATAGCACTCGCGTCTGTTCCCAGCAAGTGCAGTGTATTGGACTGAAGAAGAGCTACTGTTCTTGTCAGTTTCCTAAGCAGAGTTGAACTAGATATGGCCCATGTGTGTAGGAAACACAGTTCTTTTGTTCTGAGCAAGCTCTCTGTACGGACCTCATAAGAAACACAGTAGTTTAGAAGACTGCTCTTTTCTCAAAAGCAGAGTGTGTTTCTTGTAAGGCGAGCTAGCGTTTGTTTCCCAATCCTAAATGGAGATGAATCACATGCAGTTGCTTGTCCTTCAAGTAAGAGATGTTTTCTAGTAAGAAGAGTCACTATTGCGCTCCCATTGTCATACACAGGGCAAATAGCACTGGCGTCTGTTCCCAGCATGTACAGTGTATTGGACTGAAGAGCATCTACTGTTCTTCTCAGTTTCCTAAGCAGAGTTGAACTAGATATGGCCCATGTGTGTAGGAAGCACAGTTCTTTTGTTCTGAGATTGCTCACTGTTCCAGCCTTATAGGAAAGACATTAGAGTAGAAGAGTGCTCCTTTCTCAAAAGCAGAGTGTGTTTCTTGTAAGTCAAGCTAGCGTTTGTTTCCAAGTCCTAAATGGAGTTGAATCACATGCAGTTTCTGGTCCTACGAGCAAGAGTTGTTATCTGGTAAGAAGAGTCACTATTGTGCTTCCATTGTCATAAACGGTGCAAATAGCACTGGCATCTGTTCCCACCAAGTACAGTGTATTGGAATGAAGAGGACCTGCTGTTCTTGTCAGTTTCCTAAGCATAATTGAACTAGATATGGCTCGTGTGTGTAGGAAGCACAGTTCTTTTGTTCTGAGCAAGCTCACTGTTCGGACCCCATAGGAAACACAGTAGAGTAGAGGAGTGCTCCTTTCTCAAAAGCAGAGTGTGTTTCTTGTAAGGCAAGCTAGCATTTGTTTCCCGGTCCTAAATGGAGTTGAATCACATGCAGTTTTTGGTCCTACGAGCAAGAGTTGTTTTCTGGTAATAAAGTCACTGTTGCGCTCCCATTGCCATACACAGTATAAATAGCACTCGCATCTGTTCCCAGCAAGTACAGTGTATTGGACTGAAGCGGAGCTACTGTTCTTGTCAGTTTCCTAAGCAGAGTTGAACTAGATATGGCCCGTGTGTGTAGGAAGCACAGTTCTTTTGTTCTGAGCAAGCTCATTGTTCGGACCCCATATGAACCACAGTAGAATAGAAGACTGCTCTTTTCTCAAAAGCAGAGTGTGTTTCTTGTAAGGCGAGCTAGCGTTTGTTTCCCAGTCCTAAATGGATTTGAATCACATGCAGTTTTTGGTCCTACGAGCAAGAGTTGTTTTCTGGAAAGGAAAGTCACTATTGTGCTCCCATTTACATACACAGTGCAAATAGCACTCGCATCTGTTCCCAGCAAGTACAGTGTATTGGACTGAAGATGAGCTACTGTTCTTGTCAGTTTCCTAAGCAGAGTTGAACTAGATATGGCCCCTGTGTGTAGGAAGCACAGTTCTTTTGTTCTGAGCAAGCTCACTGTTCGGACCCCATAGGAAACACAGTAGAGTAGAAGAGTGCTCTTTTCTCAAAAACAGTGTGTGTTTCTTGTAAGGCGAGCTAGCGTTTGTTTCCCAGTTCTAAATGGAGTTGAATCACATGCAGTTTCTGTTCCTATGAGCAAGAATTGTTTTCTGGGAAGAAGTGTCACTATTGTGCTCCCTTTGCCATACACAGTGCAAATAGCACACGCGTCTGTTCCCAGCACGTACAGTGTATTGGACTGAAGAGGAGCTACTGTTCATGTCAGTTTCCTAAGCAGAGTTGAACTAATTATGGCCCCTGGGTGTAGGAAGCACAGTTCTTTTGTTCTGAGCAAGCTCACTGTTCGGACCCCATAGGAAACACAGTAGAGTAGAAGAGTGCTCTTTTCTCAAAATCAGAGTGTGTTTCTTGTAAGGCAAGCTAGCATTTGTTTCCCAGTCCTAAATGGAGTTGAATCACTTCCTGTTTTTGGTCCTACGAGCAAGAGTTGTTTTCTGGTAAGGAAAATCACTATTGCACTCCCATTGCCATGCACAGCGCAAATAGCACTCGCGTCTGTTCCTAGCATGTACAGTGTATTGGACTGAAGCGGAGCTACTGTTCTTGTCAGTCTCCTAAGTAGAGATGAACTAGATATGGCCCCTGTGTGTAGGAAGCACAATTCTTTTGTTCTGAGCAAGCTCACTATTCCGACCCCATAGGAAACACAGTAGAGTAGAAGAGTGCTCTTTTCTCAAAATCAGAGTGTCTTTCTTGTCAGGCGAGCTAGTGTTTGTTTCCCAGTCAAAAATGGAGTTGAATCCCATGCAGTTTTTGGTCCTATGAGCAAGAGTTGTTTTCTGATAAGAAGAGTCACGATTGTGCTCCAATTGCCATACACAGTGCAAATAGCACTCGCGTCTGTTCCCAGCTAGTACAGTGTATTGGACTGAAGAGGAGCTACTGTTCTTGTCAGTTTCCTAAGCAGAGTTGAACTAGATATGGCCCGTGTGTAGGAAGCACAGTTTTTTGTTCTGAGCAAGCTCACTGTTCTGGCCCTATAGGAAACAAAGTAGAGTAGAAGAGTGATGGTTTCGAAAAAGCAGAGTGTCTTTCTTGTAAGACGAGCTAGCGTTTGTTTCCCAGTCCTAAATGGAGTTGAATCACATGCAGTTTCTGGTCCTACAAGCAAGAGTTGTTTTCTGGTAAGGAAAGTCACTATTGCGCTCCCATTGCCATACACAGTGCAAATAGCACTCGCGTCTGTTCCCAGCAAGTGCAGTGTATTGGACTGAAGAAGAGCTACTGTTCTTGTCAGTTTCCTAAGCAGAGTTGAACTAGATATGGCCCATGTGTGTAGGAAACACAGTTCTTTTGTTCTGAGCAAGCTCTCTGTACGGACCTCATAAGAAACACAGTAGTTTAGAAGACTGCTCTTTTCTCAAAAGCAGAGTGTGTTTCTTGTAAGGCGAGCTAGCGTTTGTTTCCCAATCCTAAATGGAGATGAATCACATGCAGTTGCTTGTCCTTCAAGTAAGAGATGTTTTCTAGTAAGAAGAGTCACTATTGCGCTCCCATTGTCATACACAGGGCAAATAGCACTGGCGTCTGTTCCCAGCATGTACAGTGTATTGGACTGAAGAGCATCTACTGTTCTTCTCAGTTTCCTAAGCAGAGTTGAACTAGATATGGCCCATGTGTGTAGGAAGCACAGTTCTTTTGTTCTGAGATTGCTCACTGTTCCAGCCTTATAGGAAAGACATTAGAGTAGAAGAGTGCTCCTTTCTCAAAAGCAGAGTGTGTTTCTTGTAAGTCAAGCTAGCGTTTGTTTCCAAGTCCTAAATGGAGTTGAATCACATGCAGTTTCTGGTCCTACGAGCAAGAGTTGTTATCTGGTAAGAAGAGTCACTATTGCGCTTCCATTGTCATAAACGGTGCAAATAGCACTGGCATCTGTTCCCACCAAGTACAGTGTATTGGAATGAAGAGGAGCTGCTGTTCTTGTCAGTTTCCTAAGCATAATTGAACTAGATATGGCTCGTGTGTGTAGGAAGCACAGTTCTTTTGTTCTGAGCAAGCTCACTGTTCGGACCCCATAGGAAACACAGTAGAGTAGAGGAGTGCTCCTTTCTCAAAAGCAGAGTGTGTTTCTTGTAAGGCAAGCTAGCATTTGTTTCCCGGTCCTAAATGGAGTTGAATCACATCCTCTTTTTGGTCCTACGAGCAAGAGTTGTTTTCTGGTAATAAAGTCACTGTTGCGCTCCCATTGCCATACACAGTATAAATAGCACTCGCATCTGTTCCCAGCAAGTACAGTGTATTGGACTGAAGCGGAGCTACTGTTCTTGTCAGTTTCCTAAGCAGAGTTGAACTAGATATGGCCCGTGTGTGTAGGAAGCACAGTTCTTTTGTTCTGAGCAAGCTCATTGTTCGGACCCCATATGAACCACAGTAGAATAGAAGACTGCTCTTTTCTCAAAAGCAGAGTGTGTTTCTTGTAAGGTGAGCTAGCGTTTGTTTCCCAGTCCTAAATGGATTTGAATCACATGCAGTTTTTGGTCCTACGAGCAAGAGTTGTTTTCTGGAAAGGAAAGTCACTATTGTGCTCCCATTTACATACACAGTGCAAATAGCACTCGCATCTGTTCCCAGCAAGTACAGTGTATTGGACTGAAGATGAGCTACTGTTCTTGTCAGTTTCCTAAGCAGAGTTGAACTAGATATGGCCCCTGTGTGTAGGAAGCACAGTTCTTTTGTTCTGAGCAAGCTCACTGTTCGGACCCCATAGGAAACACAGTAGAGTAGAAGAGTGCTCTTTTCTCAAAAACAGTGTGTGTTTCTTGTAAGGCGAGCTAGCGTTTGTTTCCCAGTTCTAAATGGAGTTGAATCACATGCAGTTTCTGTTCCTATGAGCAAGAATTGTTTTCTGGGAAGAAGTGTCACTATTGTGCTCCCATTGCCATACACAGTGCAAATAGCACACGCGTCTGTTCCCAGCAAGTACAGTGTATTGGACTGAAGAGGAGCTACTGTTCATGTCAGTTTCCTAAGCAGAGTTGAACTAATTATGGCCCCTGGGTGTAGGAAGCACAGTTCTTTTGTTCTGAGCAAGCTCACTGTTCGGACACCATAGGAAACACAGTAGAGTAGAAGAGTGCTCTTTTCTCAAAATCAGAGTGTGTTTCTTGTAAGGCAAGCTAGCATTTGTTTCCCAATCCTAAATGGAGATGAATCACATGCAGTTGCTTGTCCTTCAAGTAAGAGATGTTTTCTAGTAAGAAGAGTCACTATTGCGCTCCCATTGTCATACACAGGGCAAATAGCACTGGCGTCTGTTCCCAGCATGTACAGTGTATTGGACTGAAGAGCATCTACTGTTCTTCTCAGTTTCCTAAGCAGAGTTGAACTAGATATGGCCCATGTGTGTAGGAAGCACAGTTCTTTTGTTCTGAGATTGCTCACTGTTCCAGCCTTATAGGAAAGACATTAGAGTAGAAGAGTGCTCCTTTCTCAAAAGCAGAGTGTGTTTCTTGTAAGTCAAGCTAGCGTTTGTTTCCAAGTCCTAAATGGAGTTGAATCACATGCAGTTTCTGGTCCTACGAGCAAGAGTTGTTATCTGGTAAGAAGAGTCACTATTGCGCTTCCATTGTCATAAACAGTGCAAATAGCACTGGCATCTGTTCCCACCAAGTACAGTGTATTGGAATGAAGAGGAGCTGCTGTTCTTGTCAGTTTTCTAAGCATAATTGAACTAGATATGGCTCGTGTGTGTAGGAAGCACAGTTCTTTTGTTCTGAGCAAGCTCACTGTTCGGACCCCATAGGAAACACAGTAGAGTAGAGGAGTGCTCCTTTCTCAAAAGCAGAGTGTGTTTCTTGTAAGGCAAGCTAGCATTTGTTTCCCGGTCCTAAATGGAGTTGAATCACATCCTCTTTTTGGTCCTATGAGCAAGAGTTGTTTTCTGGTAATAAAGTCACTGTTGCGCTCCCATTGCCATACACAGTATAAATAGCACTCGCATCTGTTCCCAGCAAGTACAGTGTATTGGACTGAAGCGGAGCTACTGTTCTTGTCAGTTTCCTAAGCAGAGTTGAACTAGATATGGCCCGTGTGTGTAGGAAGCACAGTTCTTTTGTTCTGAGCAAGCTCATTGTTCGGACCCCATATGAACCACAGTAGAATAGAAGACTGCTCTTTTCTCAAAAGCAGAGTGTGTTTCTTGTAAGGCGAGCTAGCGTTTGTTTCCCAGTCCTAAATGGATTTGAATCACATGCAGTTTTTGGTCCTACGAGCAAGAGTTGTTTTCTGGAAAGGAAAGTCACTATTGTGCTCCCATTTACATACACAGTGCAAATAGCACTCGCATCTGTTCCCAGCAAGTACAGTGTATTGGACTGAAGATGAGCTACTGTTCTTGTCAGTTTCCTAAGCAGAGTTGAACTAGATATGGCCCCTGTGTGTAGGAAGCACAGTTCTTTTGTTCTGAGCAAGCTCACTGTTCGGACCCCATAGGAAACACAGTAGAGTAGAAGAGTGCTCTTTTCTCAAAAACAGTGTGTGTTTCTTGTAAGGCGAGCTAGCGTTTGTTTCCCAGTTCTAAATGGAGTTGAATCACATGCAATTTCTGTTCCTATGAGCAAGAATTGTTTTCTGGGAAGAAGTGTCACTATTGTGCTCCCATTGCCATACACAGTGCAAATAGCACACGCGTCTGTTCCCAGCAAGTACAGTGTATTGGACTGAAGAGGAGCTACTGTTCATGTCAGTTTCCTAAGCAGAGTTGAACTAATTATGGCCCCTGGGTGTAGGAAGCACAGTTCTTTTGTTCTGAGCAAGCTCACTGTTCGGACACCATAGGAAACACAGTAGAGTAGAAGAGTGCTCTTTTCTCAAAATCAGAGTGTGTTTCTTGTAAGGCAAGCTAGCATTTGTTTCCCAGTCCTAAATGGAGTTGAATCACTTCCTGTTTTTGGTCCTACGAGCAAGAGTTGTTTTCTGGTAAGGAAAATCACTATTGCACTCCCATTGCCATACACAGCGCAAATAGCACTCGCGTCTGTTCCTAGCATGTACAGTGTATTGGACTGAAGCGGAGCTACTGTTCTTGTCAGTCTCCTAAGTAGAGATGAACTAGATATGGCCCCTGTGTGTAGGAAGCACAATTCTTTTGTTCTGAGCAAGCTCACTATTCCGACCCCATAGGAAACACAGTAGAGTAGAAGAGTGCTCTTTTCTCAAAATCAGAGTGTCTTTCTTGTCAGGCGAGCTAGTGTTTGTTTCCCAGTCAAAAATGGAGTTGAATCCCATGCAGTTTTTGGTCCTATGAGCAAGAGTTGTTTTCTGATAAGAAGAGTCACGATTGTGCTCCAATTGCCATACACAGTGCAAATAGCACTCGCGTCTGTTCCCAGCTAGTACAGTGTATTGGACTGAAGAGGAGCTACTGTTCTTGTCAGTTTCCTAAGCAGAGTTGAACTAGATATGCCCCGTGTGTAGGAAGCACAGTTCTTTTGTTCTGAGCAAGCTCACTGTTCGGACCCCATAGGAAAGACAGTAGAGTAGAAGAGTGCTCTTTTCTCAAAAGCAGAGTGTGTTTCTTGTAAGGCGAGCTAGCGTTTGTTTCCCAGTCCTAAATGGATTTGAATCACATGCAGTTTTTCGTCCTACGAGCAAGAGTTGTTTTCTGGAAAGGAAAGTCACTATTGTGCTCCCATTTACATACACAGTGCAAATAGCACTCGCATCTGTTCCCAGCAAGTACAGTGTATTGGACTGAAGAGGACCTACTGTTCATGTCAGTTTCCTAAGCAGAGTTGAACTAATTATGGCCCCTGTGTGTAGGAAGCACAGTTCTTTTGTTCTGAGCAAGCTCACTGTTCGGACACCATAGGAAACACAGTAGAGTAGAAGAGTGCTCTTTTCTCAAAAGCAGAGTGTGTTTCTTGTAAGGTGAGCTAGCGTTTGTTTCCCAATCCTAAATGGAGATGAATCACATGCAGTTTCTTGTCCTACGACCAAGAGTAGTTTTCTGGGAAGAAGAGTCACTATTGCGTTCCCATTGTCATACAAAGGGCAAATAGCACTGGCGTCTGTTCCCAGCATGTACAGTGTATTGGACTGAAGAGGATCTACTGTTCTTTTCAGTTTCCTAAGCAGAATTGAACTAGATATGGCCGTATTTGTATGAAGCACAGTTCTTTTGTTCTGAGCAAGCTCACTGTTCTGGCCCTATAGGAAACACAGTAGAGTAGAAGAGTGCTCTTTTCTCAAAAGCAGAGTGTGTTTCTTGTAAGGTGAGCTACCGTTTGTTTCCCAATCCTAAATGGAGATGAATCACATGCAGTTTCTCGTCCTACGAGCAAGAGTTGTTTTCTGGTAAAAAGAGTCACTATTGCGCTCCCATTGCCATACACAGTGCAAATAGCACTGGCGTCTGTTCCCAGCAAGTGCAGTGTATTGGAATGAAGAAGAGCTACTGTTCTTGTCAGTTTCCTAAGCAGAGTTGAACTAGATATGGCCCATGTGTGTAGGAAGCACAGTTCTTTTGTTCTGAGATTGCTCACTGTTCCAGCCTTATAGGAAAGACATTAGAGTAGAAGAGTGCTCCTTTCTCAAAAGCAGAGTGTGTTTCTTGTAAGTCAAGCTAGCGTTTGTTTCCAAGTCCTAAATGGAGTTGAATCACATGCAGTTTCTGGTCCTACGAGCAAGAGTTGTTATCTGGTAAGAAGAGTCACTATTGCGCTTCCATTGTCATAAACGGTGCAAATAGCACTGGCATCTGTTCCCACCAAGTACAGTGTATTGGAATGAAGAGGAGCTGCTGTTCTTGTCAGTTTCCTAAGCATAATTGAACTAGATATGGCTCGTGTGTGTAGGAAGCACAGTTCTTTTGTTCTGAGCAAGCTCACTGTTCGGACCCCATAGGAAACACAGTAGAGTAGAGGAGTGCTACTTTCTCAAAAGCAGAGTGTGTTTCTTGTAAGGCAAGCTAGCATTTGTTTCCCGGTCCTAAATGGAGTTGAATCACATCCTCTTTTTGGTCCTACGAGCAAGAGTTGTTTTCTGGTAATAAAGTCACTGTTGCGCTCCCATTGCCATACACAGTATAAATAGCACTCGCATCTGTTCCCAGCAAGTACAGTGTATTGGACTGAAGCGGAGCTACTGTTCTTGTCAGTTTCCTAAGCAGAGTTGAACTAGATATGGCCCGTGTGTGTAGGAAGCACAGTTCTTTTGTTCTGAGCAAGCTCATTGTTCGGACCCCATATGAACCACATTAGAATAGAAGACTGCTCTTTTCTCAAAAGCAGAGTGTGTTTCTTGTAAGGCGAGCTAGCGTTTGTTTCCCAGTCCTAAATGGATTTGAATCACATGCAGTTTTTGGTCCTACGAGCAAGAGTTGTTTTCTGGAAAGGAAAGTCACTATTGTGCTCCCATTTACATACACAGTGCAAATAGCACTCGCATCTGTTCCCAGCAAGTACAGTGTATTGGACTGAAGAGGAGCTACTGTTCTTGTCAGTTTCCTAAGCAGAGTTGAACTAGATATGGCCCCTGTGTGTAGGAAGCACAGTTCTTTTGTTCTGAGCAAGCTCACTGTTCGGACCCCATAGGAAACACAGTAGAGTAGAAGAGTGCTCTTTTCTCAAAAACAGTGTGTGTTTCTTGTAAGGCGAGCTAGCGTTTGTTTCCCAGTTCTAAATGGAGTTGAATCACATGCAGTTTCTGTTCCTATGAGCAAGAATTGTTTTCTGGGAAGAAGTGTCACTATTGTGCTCCCATTGCCATACACAGTGCAAATAGCACACGCGTCTGTTCCCAGCAAGTACAGTGTATTGGATTGAAGAGGAGCTACTGTTCATGTCAGTTTCCTAAGCAGAGTTGAACTAATTATGGCCCCTGGGTGTAGGAAGCACAGTTCTTTTGTTCTGAGCAAGCTCACTGTTCGGACACCATAGGAAACACAGTAGAGTAGAAGAGTGCTCTTTTCTCAAAATCAGAGTGTGTTTCTTGTAAGGCAAGCTAGCATTTGTTTCCCAGTCCTAAATGGAGTTGAATCACTTCCTGTTTTTGGTCCTACGAGCAAGAGTTGTTTTCTGGTAAGGAAAATCACTATTGCACTCCCATTGCCATACACAGCGCAAATAGCACTCGCGTCTGTTCCTAGCATGTACAGTGTATTGGACTGAAGCGGAGCTACTGTTCTTGTCAGTCTCCTAAGTAGAGATGAACTAGATATGGCCCCTGTGTGTAGGAAGCACAATTCTTTTGTTCTGAGCAAGCTCACTATTCCGACCCCATAGGAAACACAGTAGAGTAGAAGAGTGCTCTTTTCTCAAAATCAGAGTGTCTTTCTTGTCAGGCGAGCTAGTGTTTGTTTCCCAGTCAAAAATGGAGTTGAATCCCATGCAGTTTTTGGTCCTATGAGCAAGAGTTGTTTTCTGATAAGAAGAGTCACGATTGTGCTCCAATTGCCATACACAGTGCAAATAGCACTCGCGTCTGTTCCCAGCTAGTACAGTGTATTGGACTGAAGAGGAGCTACTGTTCTTGTCAGTTTCCTAAGCAGAGTTGAACTAGATATGGCCCGTGTGTAGGAAGCACAGTTCTTTTGTTCTGAGCAAGCTCACTGTTCGGACCCCATAGGAAAGACAGTAGAGTAGAAGAGTGCTCTTTTCTCAAAAGCAGAGTGTGTTTCTTGTAAGGCGAGCTAGCGTTTGTTTCCCAGTCCTAACTGGATTTGAATCACATGCAGTTTTTCGTCCTACGAGCAAGAGTTGTTTTCTGGAAAGGAAAGTCACTATTGTGCTCCCATTTACATACACAGTGCAAATAGCACTCGCATCTGTTCCCAGCAAGTACAGTGTATTGGACTGAAGAGGACCTACTGTTCATGTCAGTTTCCTAAGCAGAGTTGAACTAATTATGGCCCCTGTGTGTAGGAAGCACAGTTCTTTTGTTCTGAGCAAGCTCACTGTTCGGACACCATAGGAAACACAGTAGAGTAGAAGAGTGCTCTTTTCTCAAAAGCAGAGTGTGTTTCTTGTAAGGTGAGCTAGCGTTTGTTTCCCAATCCTAAATGGAGATGAATCACATGCAGTTTCTTGTCCTACGACCAAGAGTAGTTTTCTGGGAAGAAGAGTCACTATTGCGTTCCCATTGTCATACAAAGGGCAAATAGCACTGGCGTCTGTTCCCAGCATGTACAGTGTATTGGACTGAAGAGGATCTACTGTTCTTTTCAGTTTCCTAAGCAGAATTGAACTAGATATGGCCGTATTTGTATGAAGCACAGTTCTTTTGTTCTGAGCAAGCTCACTGTTCTGGCCTTATAGGAAACACAGTAGAGTAGAAGAGTGCTCTTTTCTCAAAAGCAGAGTGTGTTTCTTGTAAGGTGAGCTACCGTTTGTTTCCCAATCCTAAATGGAGATGAATCACATGCAGTTTCTCGTCCTACGAGCAAGAGTTGTTTTCTGGTAAAAAGAGTCACTATTGCGCTCCCATTGTCATACACAGGGCAATTAGCACTGGCATCTGTTCCCAGCATGTACAGTGTATTGGACTGAAGAGGATCTACTGTTCTTGTCAGTTTCCTAAGCAGAATTGAACTAGATATGGCCGTGTGTGTAGGAAGCACAGTTTTTTGTTCTGAGCAAGCTCACTGTTCTGGCCCTATAGGAAACAAAGTAGAGTAGAAGAGTGATGGTTTCGAAAAAGCAGAGTGTCTTTCTTGTAAGACGAGCTAGCGTTTGTTTCTCAGTCCTACATGGAGTTGAATCACATGCAGTTTCTGGTCCTACAAGCAAGAGTTGTTTTCTGGTAAGGAAAGTCACTATTGCGCTCCCATTGCCATACACAGTGCAAATAGCACTCGCGTCTGTTCCCAGCAAGTGCAGTGTATTGGAATGAAGAAGAGCTACTGTTCTTGTCAGTTTCCTAAGCAGAGTTGAACTAGATATGGCCCATGTGTGTAGGAAGCACAGTTCTTTTGTTCTGAGATTGCTCACTGTTCCAGCCTTATAGGAAAGACATTAGAGTAGAAGAGTGCTCCTTTCTCAAAAGCAGAGTGTGTTTCTTGTAAGTCAAGCTAGCGTTTGTTTCCAAGTCCTAAATGGAGTTGAATCACATGCAGTTTCTGGTCCTACGAGCAAGAGTTGTTATCTGGTAAGAAGAGTCACTATTGCGCTTCCATTGTCATAAACGGTGCAAATAGCACTGGCATCTGTTCCCACCAAGTACAGTGTATTGGAATGAAGAGGAGCTGCTGTTCTTGTCAGTTTCCTAAGCATAATTGAACTAGATATGGCTCGTGTATGTAGGAAGCACAGTTCTTTTGTTCTGAGCAAGCTCACTGTTCGGACCCCATAGGAAACACAGTAGAGTAGAGGAGTGCTCCTTTCTCAAAAGCAGAGTGTGTTTCTTGTAAGGCAAGCTAGCATTTGTTTCCTGGTCCTAAATGGAGTTGAATCACATCCTCTTTTTGGTCCTACGAGCAAGAGTTGTTTTCTGGTAATAAAGTCACTGTTGCGCTCCCATTGCCATACACAGTATAAATAGCACTCGCATCTGTTCCCAGCAAGTACAGTGTATTGGACTGAAGCGGAGCTACTGTTCTTGTCAGTTTCCTAAGCAGAGTTGAACTAGATATGGCCCGTGTGTGTAGGAAGCACAGTTCTTTTGTTCTGAGCAAGCTCATTGTTCGGACCCCATATGAACCACATTAGAATAGAAGACTGCTCTTTTCTCAAAAGCAGAGTGTGTTTCTTGTAAGGCGAGCTAGCGTTTGTTTCCCAGTCCTAAATGGATTTGAATCACATGCAGTTTTTGGTCCTACGAGCAAGAGTTGTTTTCTGGAAAGGAAAGTCACTATTGTGCTCCCATTTACATACACAGTGCAAATAGCACTCGCATCTGTTCCCAGCAAGTACAGTGTATTGGACTGAAGATGAGCTACTGTTCTTGTCAGTTTCCTAAGCAGAGTTGAACTAGATATGGACCCTGTGTGTAGGAAGCACAGTTCTTTTGTTCTGAGCAAGCTCACTGTTCGGACCCCATAGGAAACACAGTAGAGTAGAAGAGTGCTCTTTTCTCAAAAACAGTGTGTGTTTCTTGTAAGGCGAGCTAGCGTTTGTTTCCCAGTTCTAAATGGAGTTGAATCACATGCAGTTTCTGTTCCTATGAGCAAGAATTGTTTTCTGGGAAGAAGTGTCACTATTGTGCTCCCATTGCCATACACAGTGCAAATAGCACACGCGTCTGTTCCCAGCAAGTACAGTGTATTGGACTGAAGAGGAGCTACTGTTCATGTCAGTTTCCTAAGCAGAGTTGAACTAATTATGGCCCCTGGGTGTAGGAAGCACAGTTCTTTTGTTCTGAGCAAGCTCACTGTTCGGACACCATAGGAAACACAGTAGAGTAGAAGAGTGCTCTTTTCTCAAAATCAGAGTGTGTTTCTTGTAAGGCAAGCTAGCATTTGTTTCCCAGTCCTAAATGGAGTTGAATCACTTCCTGTTTTTGGTCCTACGAGCAAGAGTTGTTTTCTGGTAAGGAAAATCACTATTGCACTCCCATTGCCATACACAGTGCAAATAGCACTCGCGTCTGTTCCTAGCATGTACAGTGTATTGGACTGAAGCGGAGCTACTGTTCTTGTCAGTCTCCTAAGTAGAGATGAACTAGATATGGCCCCTGTGTGTAGGAAGCACAATTCTTTTGTTCTGAGCAAGCTCACTATTCCGACCCCATAGGAAACACAGTAGAGTAGAAGAGTGCTCTTTTCTCAAAATCAGAGTGTCTTTCTTGTAAGGCGAGCTAGTGTTTGTTTCCCAGTCAAAAATGGAGTTGAATCCCATGCAGTTTTTGGTCCTATGAGCAAGAGTTGTTTTCTGATAAGAAGAGTCACGATTGTGCTCCAATTGCCATACACAGTGCAAATAGCACTCGCGTCTGTTCCCAGCTAGTACAGTGTATTGGACTGAAGAGGAGCTACTGTTCTTGTCAGTTTCCTAAGCAGAGTTGAACTAGATATGGCCCGTGTGTAGGAAGCACAGTTCTTTTGTGCTGAGCAAGCACACTGTTCGGACCCCATAGGAAAGACAGTAGAGTAGAAGAGTGCTCTTTTCTCAAAAGCAGAGTGTGTTTCTTGTAAGGCGAGCTAGCGTTTGTTTCCCAGTCCTAAATGGAGTTGAATCACATGCAGTTTCTTGTTCTACGAGCAAGAGTTGTTTTCTGGTAAGAAGAGTCACTATTGTTCTCCCATTGTCATACACAGGGCAAATAGCACTGGCGTCTGTTCCAAGCAAGTACAGTGTATTGGAGTGAAGCAGAGCTACTGTTCATGTCAGTTTTCTAAGCATAGTTTAACTAGGTATGGCCCCTGTGTGTAGGAAGCACAGTTCTTTTGTTCTGAGTATGCTCACTGTTCTGGCACTATAGGAAACACAGAAGAGTAGAAGAGTGCTCTTTTCTCAAAAGCAGAGTGTGTTTCTTGTAATGCGAGCTAGCGTTTGTTTCCCAATCCTAAATGGAGATGAATCACATGCAGTTTCTGGTCCTACGAGCTAGAGTTGTTTTCTGGTAAGAAGAGTCACAATTGTGCTCCCATTGTGATACTAGGGCAAATAGCACTGGTGTCTGTTCCCAGCATGTACAGTGTATTGGACTGAAGAGGAGCTACTGTTCATGTCAGTTTCCTAAGCAGAGTTGAACTAGATATGGCCCGTGTGTGTAGGAAGCACAGTTCTTTTGTTCTGAGAATGCTCACTTTTCGGGCAACATAGAAACACAGTAGAGTAGAAGAGTGCTCTTTTCTCAAAAGCAGAGTGTGTTTCTTGTAAGTCGAGCTAGTAATTGTTTCCCAGTCCTAAATGGAGATGAATCACATGCAGTTTCTGGTCCTACGAGCTAGAGTTGTTTTCTGGTAAGAAGAGTCACTATTGCGCTCCCATTGTGATACTACCGCAAATAGCACTGGCGTCTGTTCCCAGCATGTACAGTGTATTGGACTGAAGAGGATCTACTGTTCTTTTCAGTTTCCTAAGCAACTTGAACTAGATATGGCCGTATTTGTATGAAGCACAATTCTTTTGTTCTGAGCAAGCTCACTGTTCTGGCCCTATAGGAAACAAAGTAGAGTAGAAGAGTGATGGTTTTGAAAAAGCAGAGTGTGTTTCTTGTAAGGCAAGCTAGCATTTGTTTCCCAGTCCTAAATGGAGTTGAATTACATCCTGTTTTTGGTCCTACGAGCAAGAGTTGTTTTCTGGTAATAAAGTCACTGTTGCGCTCCCATTGCCATACACAGTATAAATAGCACTCGCATCTGTTCCCAGCAAGTACAGTGTATTGGACTGAAGCGGAGCTACTGTTCTTGTCAGTTTCCTAAGCAGAGTTGAACTAGATATGGCCCGTGTGTGTAGGAAGCACAGTTCTTTTGTTCTGAGCAAGCTCATTGTTATGACCCCATATGCACCACAGTAAAATAGAAGACTGCTCTTTTCTCAAAAGCAGAGTGTGTTTCTTGTAAGGCTAGCTAGCGTTTGTTTCCCAGTCCTAAATGGATTTGAATCACATGCAGTTTTTGGTCCTACGAGCAAGAGTTGTTTTCTGGAAAGGAAAGTAACTATTGTTCTCCCATTTACATACACAGTGCAAATAGCACTCGCATCTGTTCCCAGCAAGTACAGTGTATTGGACTGAAGATGAGCTACTGTTCTTGTCAGTTTCCTAAGCAGAGTTGAACTAGATATGGACCCTGTGTGTAGGAAGCACAGTTCTTTTGTTCTGAGCAAGCTCACTGTTCGGACCCCATAGGAAACACAGTAGAGTAGAAGAGTGCTCTTTTCTCAAAAGCAGTGTGTGTTTCTTGTAAGGCGAGCTAGCGTTTGTTTCCCAGTTCTAAATGGAGTTGAATCACATGCAGTTTCTGTTCCTATGAGCAAGAATTGTTTTCTGGGAAGAAGAGTCACTATTGTGCTCCCATTGCCATACACAGTGCAAATAGCACTCGCGTCTGTTCCCAGCAAGTACAGTGTATTGGACTGAAGAGGAGCTACTGTTCATGTCAGTTTCCTAAGCAGAGTTGAACTAATTATGGCCCCTGTGTGTAGGAAGCACAGTTCTTTTGTTCTGAGCAAGCTCATTGTTATGACCCCATATGAACCACAGTAAAATAGAAGACTGCTCTTTTCTCAAAAGCAGAGTGTGTTTCTTGTAAGGCTAGCTAGCGTTTGTTTCCCAGTCCTAAATGGATTTGAATCACATGCAGTTTTTGGTCCTACGAGCAAGAGTTGTTTTCTGGAAAGGAAAGTAACTATTGTTTTCCCATTTACATACACAGTGCAAATAGCACTCGCATCTGTTCCCAGCAAGTACAGTGTATTGGACTGAAGATGAGCTACTGTTCTTGTCAGTTTCCTAAGCAGAGTTGAACTAGATATGGCCCCTGTGTGTAGGAAGCACAGTTCTTTTGTTCTGAGCAAGCTCACTGTTCGGACCCCATAGGAAACACAGTAGAGTAGAAGAGTGCTCTTTTCTCAAAAGCAGTGTGTGTTTCTTGTAAGGCGAGCTAGCGTTTGTTTCCCAGTTCTAAATGGAGTTGAATCACATGCAGTTTCTGTTCCTATGAGCAAGAATTGTTTTCTGGGAAGAAGAGTCACTATTGTGCTCCCATTGCCATACACAGTGCAAATAGCACTCGCGACTGTTCCCAGCAAGTACAGTGTATTGGACTGAAGAGGAGCTACTGTTCATGTCAGTTTCCTAAGCAGAGTTGAACTAATTATGGCCCCTGTGTGTAGGAAGCACAGTTCTTTTGTTCTGAGCAAGCTCACTGTTCGGACACCATAGGAAACACAGTAGAGTAGAAGAGTGCTCTTTTCTCAAAAGCAGAGTGTGTTTCTTGTAAGGTGAGCTAGCGTTTGTTTCCCAGTCTTAAATGGAGTTGAATCACATGCAGTTTCTTGTCCTACGAGCAAGAGTTGTTTTCTGGTAAGAAGAGTCACTATTGCGCTCCCCTTGTCATACACAGTGTAAATAGCACTCGCGTGTGTTCCCAGCAAGTACAGTGTATTGGACTAAAGGGGAGCTACTCTTCTTGTCAGTTTCCTAAGCAGAGTTGAACTAGATATGGCCCGTGTGTGTAGGAAGCACAGTTCTTTTGTTCTGAGCAAGCTCACTGTTCTGACACCATAGGAAACACAGTAGAGTAGAAGAGTGCTCTTTTCTCAAAAGCAGAGTGTGTTTCTTGTAAGGTGAGCTAGCGTTTGTTTCCCAATCCTAAATGGAGATGAATCACATGCAGTTTCTTGTCCTACGAGCAAGAGTTGTTTTCTGGTAAGAAGAGTCACTATTGCGCTCCCATTGTCATACACAGGGCAATTAGCACTGGCGTCTCTTCCCAGCATGTACAGTGTATTGGACTGAAGAGGATCTACTGTTCTTGTCAGTTTCCTAAGCAGAATTGAACTAGATATGGCCATGTGTGTAGGAAGCACAGTTTTTTGTTCTGAGCAAGCTCACTGTTCTGGCCCTATAGGAAACAAAGTAGAGTAGAAGAGTGATGGTTTCGAAAAAGCAGAGTGTGTTTCTTGTAAGGCAAGCTAGCATTTGTTTCCCAGTCCTAAATGGAGTTGAATTACATCCTGTTTTTGGTCCTACGAGCAAGAGTTGTTTTCTGGTAATAAAGTCACTGTTGCGCTCCCATTGCCATACACAGTATAAATAGCACTCGCATCTGTTCCCAGCAAGTACAGTGTATTGGACTGAAGCAGAGCTACTGTTCTTGTCAGTTTCCTAATCAGAGTTGAACTAGATATGGCCCGTGTGTGTAGGAAGCACAGTTCTTTTGTTCTGAGCAAGCTCATTGTTCGGACCCCATATGAACCACATTAGAATAGAAGACTGCTCTTTTCTCAAAAGCAGAGTGTGTTTCTTGTAAGGCGAGCTAGCGTTTGTTTCCCAGTCCTAAATGGATTTGAATCACATGCAGTTTTTGGTCCTACGAGCAAGAGTTGTTTTCTGGAAAGGAAAGTAACTATTGTGCTCCCATTTACATACACAGTGCAAATAGCACTCGCATCTGTTCCCAGCAAGTACAGTGTATTGGACTGAAGATGAGCTACTGTTCTTGTCAGTTTCCTAAGCAGAGTTGAACTAGATATGGCCCCTGTGTGTAGGAAGCACAGTTCTTTTGTTCTGAGCAAGCTCACTGTTCGGACCCCATAGGAAACACAGTAGAGTAGAAGAGTGCTCTTTTCTCAAAAGCAGTGTGTGTTTCTTGTAAGGCGAGCTAGCATTTGTTTCCCAGTTCTAAATGGAGTTGAATCACATGCAGTTTCTGTTTCTATGAGCAAGAATTGTTTTCTGGGAAGAAGAGTCACTATTGTGCTACCATTGCCATACACAGTGCAAATAGCACTCGCTTCTGTTCCCAGCAAGTACAGTGTATTGGAGTGAAGAGGAGCTACTGTTCATGTCAGTTTCCTAAGCAGAGTTGAAATAATTATGGCCCCTGTGTGTAGGAAGCACAGTTCTTTTGTTCTGAGCAAGCTCACTGTTCGGACACCATAGGAAACACAGTAGAGTAGAAGAGTGCTCTTTTCTCAAAAGCAGAGTGTGTTTCTTGTAAGGTGAGCTAGCGTTTGTTTCCCAATCCTAAATGGAGATGAATCACATGCAGTTTCTTGTCCTACGAGCAAGAGTAGTTTTCTGGGAAGAAGAGTCACTATTGCGTTCCCATTGTCATACAAAGGGCAAATAGCACTGGCGTCTGTTCCCAGCATGTACAGTGTATTGGACTGAAGAGGATCTACTGTTCTTTTCAGTTTCCTAAGCAGAATTGAACTAGACATGGCCGTATTTGTATGAAGCACAGTTCTTTTGTTCTGAGCAAGCTCACTGTTCTGGCCCTATAGGAAACACAGTATTGTAGAAGAGTGCTCTTTTCTCAAAAGCAGAGTGTGTTTTTTGTAAGGCGAGCTAGCGTTTGTTTCCCAGTCTTAAATGGAGTTGAATCACATGCAGTTTCTTGTCCTACGAGCAAGAGTTGTTTTCTGGTAAGAAGAGTCACTATTGCGCTCCCCTTGTCATACACAGTGCAAATAGCACTCATGTCTGTTCCCAGCAAGTACAGTGTATTGGACTAAAGGGGAGCTACTGTTCTTGTCAGTCTCCTAAGCAGAGTTGAACTAGATATGGCCCGTGTGTGTAGGAAGCACAGTTCTTTTGTTCTGAGCAAGCTCACTGTTCGGACACCATAGGAAACACAGTAGATTAGAAGAGTGCTCTTTTCTCAAAGCAGAGTGTGTTTCTTGTAAGGTGAGCTAGCGTTTGTTTCCCAATCCTAAATGGAGATGAATCACATGCAGTTTCTCCTCCTACGAGCAAGAGTTGTTTTCTGGTAAGAAGAGTCACTATTGCGCTCCCATTGTCATACACAGGGCAAATAGCACTGGCGTCTGTTCCCAGCATGTACAGTGTATTGGACTGAAGAGCATCTACTGTTCTTCTCAATTTCCTAAGCAGAGTTGAACTAGATATGGCCCGTGTGTGTAGGAAGCACAGTTCTTTTGTTCTGAGATTGCTCACTGTTCCAGCCTTATAGGAAAGACATTAGAGTAGAAGAGTGCTCCTTTCTCAAAAGCAGAGTGTGTTTTTTGTAAGTCAAGCTAGCGTTTGTTTCCAAGTCCTAAATGGAGTTGAATCACATGCAGTTTCTAGTCCTACGAGCAAGAGTTGTTATCTGGTAAGAAGAGTCACTATTGCGCTTCCATTGTCATAAACGGGGCAAATAGCACTGGCATCTGTTCCCACCAAGTACAGTGTATTGGAATGAAGAGGAGCTGCTGTTCTTGTCAGTTTCCTAAGCAAAATTGAACTAGATATGGCCCGTGTGTGTAGGAAGCACAGTTCTTTTGTTCTGAGCAAGCTCACTGTTCAGACCCCATAGGAAACACAGTAGAGTAGAGGAGTGCTCCTTTCTAAAAAGCAGAGTGTGTTTCTTGTAAGGCAAGCTAGCATTTGTTTCCCAGTCCTAAATGGAGATGAATCACATGCAGTTTCTGGTCCTACGAGCAAGAGTTGTTTTCTGGTAAGAAGAGTCACTATTGCGCTCCCATTGTGATACTAGGGCAAATAGCACTGGCGTCTGTTCCCAGCATGTACAGTGTATTGGACTGAAGAGGAGCTACTGTTCATGTCAGTTTCCTAAGCAGAGTTGAACTAGATATGGCCCGTGTGTGTAGGAAGCACAGTTCTTTTCTTCTGAGAATGCTCACTGTTCTGGCACCATAGGAAACACAGTAGAGTAGAAGAGTGCTCTTTTCTCAAAGCAGAGTGTGTTTCTTGTAAGGCGAGCTAGCGTTTGTTTCCCAGTCCTAAATGGAGTTGAATCACATGCAGTTTTTGGTCCTACGACCAAGAGATGTTTTCTGGTAAGGAAAGTCACTATTGCGCTCCCATTGCCATACACAGTGCAAATAGCACTCACCTCTGTTCCCAGCAAGAACAGTGTATTGGACTGAAGAGGAGCTACTGTTCTTGTCAGTTTCCAAAGCGGAGTTGAACTAGATATGGCCCGTGTGTGTAGGAATAACAGTTCTTTTGTTCTGAGCAAGCTCACTGTTCAGACCCCATAGGAAACACAGTCGAGTAGAAGAGTGCACTTTTCTCAAAAGCAGAGTGTGTTTCTTGTAAGGCGAGCTAGTGTTTGTTTCCCAGTCCTAAATGGAGTTGAATCACATGCAGTTTCTTGTCCTACGAGCAAGAGTTGTTTTCTGGTAAGAAGAGTCACTATTGCGCTCCCCTTGTCATACACAGGGCAAATAGCACTGGCGTCTGTTCCCAGCATGTACAGTGTATTGGACTGAAGAGGATCTACTGTTCTTGTCAGTTTCCTAAGCAGAGTTGAACTAGATATGGACCATGTGTGTAGGAAGCACAGTTCATTTGTTCTGCGAATGCTCACTGTTCTGGCCCTATAGGAAACACATTAAAGTAGAAGACTGCTCTTTTCTCAAAAGCAGAGTGTGTTTCTTGTAAGTCGAGCTAGCGTTTGTTTCCCAGTCCTAAATGGAGTTGAATCCCATGCAGTTTCTGGTCCTACCAGCAAGAGTTCTTTTCTGGTAAGAAGAGTCACTATTGTGCTCCCATTGTCATACACAAGGCAAATAGCACTGGCGTCTAATCCCAGGAAGTACAGTGTATTGGACTGAAGAGGATCTACCTTTCTTGTCAGTTTCCTAAGCAGAGTTGAATTAGATATGGCCCGTGTGTGTAGGAAGCACAGTTCTTTTGTTCTGAGCAAGCTCACTGTTCGGACCCCATAGGAAACACAGTAGAGTAGAAGAGTGCTCTTTTCTCAAAAGCAGAGTGTGTTTCTTGTAAGGCAAGCTAGCATTTGTTTCCCTGTACTAAATGGAGTTGAATCACATCCTGTTTTTGGTCTTACAAGCAAGAGTTGTTTTCTGGTAAGGAAAGTCACTATTGCACTCCCATTTCCAGACACAGTGCAAATAGCACTCACGTCTGTTCCAAGCAAGTACAGTGTATTGGACTGAAGAGGAGCTACTGTTCTTGTCAGTTTCCTAAGCAGAGTTGAACTACATATGGCCCCTGTGTGTAGGAAGCACAGTTGTTTTGTTCTGAGCAAGCTCACTGTTCGGACACAATAGGAAACACAGTAGAGTAGAAGAGTGCTCTTTTCTCAAAAGCAGAGTGTGTTTCTTGTAAGGTGAGCTAGCGTTTGTTTCCCAATCCTAAATGGAGATGAATCACATGCAGTTTCTTGTCCTACAAGCAAGAGTTGTTTTCTGGTAAGAAGAGTCACTATTGTGCTCCCATTGTCATACACAGGGCAATTAGCACTGGCGTCTCTTCCCAGCATGTACAGTGTATTGGACTGAAGAGGATCTACTGTTCTTGTCAGTTTCCTAAGCAGAATTGAACTAGATATGGCCATGTGTGTAGGAAGCACAGTTTTTTGTTCTGAGCAAGCTCACTGTTCTGGCCCTATAGGAAACAAAGTAGAGTAGAAGAGTGATGGTTTCGAAAAAGCAGAGTGTGTTTCTTGTAAGGCAAGCTAGCATTTGTTTCCCAGTCCTAAATGGAGTTGAATTACATCCTGTTTTTGGTCCTACGAGCAAGAGTTGTTTTCTGGTAATAAAGTCACTGTTGCGCTCCCATTGCCATACACAGTATAAATAGCACTCGCATCTGTTCCCAGCAAGTACAGTGTATTGGACTGAAGCGGAGCTACTGTTCTTGTCAGTTTCCTAAGCAGAGTTGAACTAGATATGGCCCGTGTGTGTAGGAAGCACAGTTCTTTTGTTCTGAGCAAGCTCATTGTTATGACCCCATATGAACCACAGTAAAATAGAAGACTGCTCTTTTCTCAAAAGCAGAGTGTGTTTCTTGTAAGGCTAGCTAGCGTTTGTTTCCCAGTCCTAAATGGATTTGAATCACATGCAGTTTTTGGTCCTACGAGCAAGAGTTGTTTTCTGGAAAGGAAAGTAACTATTGTGCTCCCATTTACATACACAGTGCAAATAGCACTCGCATCTGTTCCCAGCAAGTACAGTGTATTGGACTGAAGATGAGCTACTGTTCTTGTCAGTTTCCTAAGCAGAGTTGAACTAGATATGGCCCCTGTGTGTAGGAAGCACAGTACTTTTGTTCTGAGCAAGCTCACTGTTCGGACCCCATAGGAAACACAGTAGAGTAGAAGAGTGCTCTTTTCTCAAAAGCAGTGTGTGTTTCTTGTAAGCGAGCTAGCGTTTGTTTCCCAGTTCTAAATGGAGTTGAATCACATGCAGTTTCTGTTCCTATGAGCAAGAATTGTTTTCTGGGAAGAAGAGTCACTATTGTGCTCCCATTGCCATACACAGTGCAAATAGCACTCGCGTCTGTTCCCAGCAAGTACAGTGTATTGGACTGAAGAGGAGCTACTGTTCATGTCAGTTTCCTAAGCAGAGTTGAACTAATTATGGCCCCTGTGTGTAGGAAGCACAGTTCTTTTGTTCTGAGCAAGCTCATTGTTATGACCCCATATGAACCACAGTAAAATAGAAGACTGCTCTTTTCTCAAAAGCAGAGTGTGTTTCTTGTAAGGCTAGCTAGCGTTTGTTTCCCAGTCCTAAATGGATTTGAATCACATGCAGTTTTTGGTCCTACGAGCAAGAGTTGTTTTCTGGAAAGGAAAGTAACTATTGTGCTCCCATTTACATACACAGTGCAAATAGCACTCGCATCTGTTCCCAGCAAGTACAGTGTATTGGACTGAAGATGAGCTACTGTTCTTGTCAGTTTCCTAAGCAGAGTTGAACTAGATATGGCCCCTGTGTGTAGGAAGCACAGTTCTTTTGTTCTGAGCAAGCTCACTGTTCGGACCCCATAGGAAACACAGTAGAGTAGAAGAGTGCTCTTTTCTCAAAAGCAGTGTGTGTTTCTTGTAAGGCGAGCTAGCGTTTGTTTCCCAGTTCTAAATGGAGTTGAATCACATGCAGTTTCTGTTCCTATGAGCAAGAATTGTTTTCTGGGAAGAAGAGTCACTATTGTGCTCCCATTGCCATACACAGTGCAAATAGCACTCGCGTCTGTTCCCAGCAAGTACAGTGTATTGGACTGAAGAGGAGCTACTGTTCATGTCAGTTTCCTAAGCAGAGTTGAACTAATTATGGCCCCTGTGTGTAGGAAGCACAGTTCTTTTGTTCTGAGCAAGCTCACTGTTCGGACACCATAGGAAACACAGTAGAGTAGAAGAGTGCTCTTTTCTCAAAAGCAGAGTATGTTTCTTGTAAGGTGAGCTAGCGTTTGTTTCCCAGTCTTAAATGGAGTTGAATCACATGCAGTTTCTTGTCCTACGAGCAAGAGTTGTTTTCTGGTAAGAAGAGTCACTATTGCGCTCCCCTTGTCATACACAGTGCAAATAGCACTCGCGTCTGTTCCCAGCAAGTACAGTGTATTGGACTAAAGGGGAGCTACTCTTCTTGTCAGTTTCCTAAGCAGAGTTGAACTAGATATGGCCCGTGTGTGTAGGAAGCACAGTTCTTTTGTTCTGAGCAAGCTCACTGTTCGGACACCATAGGAAACACAGTAGAGTAGAAGAGTGCTCTTTTCTCAAAAGCAGAGTGTGTTTCTTGTAAGGTGAGCTAGCATTTGTTTCCCAATCCTAAATGGAGATGAATCACATGCAGTTTCTTGTCCTACGAGCAAGAGTTGTTTTCTGGTAAGAAGAGTCACTATTGCGCTCCCATTGTCATACACAGGGCAATTAGCACTGGCGTCTCTTCCCAGCATGTACAGTGTATTGGACTGAAGAGGATCTACTGTTCTTGTCAGTTTCCTAAGCAGAATTGAACTAGATATGGCCATGTGTGTAGGAAGCACAGTTTTTTGTTCTGAGCAAGCTCACTCTTCTGGCCCTATAGGAAACAAAGTAGAGTAGAAGAGTGATGGTTTCGAAAAAGCAGAGTGTGTTTCTTGTAAGGCAAGCTAGCATTTGTTTCCCAGTCCTAAATGGAGTTGAATTACATCCTGTTTTTGGTCCTACGAGCAAGAGTTGTTTTCTGGTAATAAAGTCACTGTTGCGCTCCCATTGCCATACACAGTATAAATAGCACTCGCATCTGTTCCCAGCAAGTACAGTGTATTGGACTGAAGCGGAGCTACTGTTCTTGTCAGTTTCCTAATCAGAGTTGAACTAGATATGGCCCGTGTGTGTAGGAAGCACAGTTCTTTTGTTCTGAGCAGGCTCACTGTATGGACCCCATAAGAAACACAGTAGAGTAGAAGACTGCTCTTTTCTCAAAAGCAGAGTGTGTTTCTTGTAAGGCGAGCTAGCGTTTGTTTCCCAGTCCTAAATGGATTTGAATCACATGCAGTTTCTGGTCCTACGAGCAAGAGTTGTTTTCTGGTAAGGAAAGTCACTATTGCGATCCCATTGCCATACACAGTGCAAATAGCACTCGTGTCTGCTCCCAGCAAGTGCAGTGTATTGGACTGAAGAAGAGCTACTGTTCTTGTCAGTTTCCTAAGCAGAGTTGAACTAGATATGGCCCATGTGTGTAGGAAACACAGTTCTTTTGTTCTGAGCAGGCTCACTGTATGGACCCCATAAGAAACACAGTAGAGTAGAAGACTGCTCTTTTCTCAAAAGCAGAGTGTGTTTCTTGTAAGGCGAGCTAGCGTTTGTTTCCATATCCTAAATGGAGATGAATCACATGCAGTTTCTTGTCCTACGAGTAAGAGATGTTTTCTGGTAAGAAGAGTCACTATTGCGCTACCATTGTCATACACAGGGCAAATAGCACTGGCGTCTGTTCCCAGCATGTACAGTGTATTTGACTGAAGAGCATCTACTGTTCTTGTCAGTTTCCTAAGCTGAGTTGAACTAGATATGGCCCGTGTGTGTAGGAAGCACAGTTCTTTTGTTCTGAGAATGCTCACTGTTCTGGCCTTATAGGAAAGACATTAGAGTAGAAGAGTGCTCCTTTCTCAAAAGCAGAGTGTGTTTCTTGTAAGTCAAGCTAGCATTTGTTTCCCAGTCCTAAATGGAGTTGAATCACATGCAGTTTCTGGTCCTACGAGCAAGAGTTGTTTTCAGGTAAGAAGAGTCACTATTGTGCTCCCATTGTCATAAACGGGGCAAATAGCACTGGCATCTGTGTACAGATGTATTGGACTGAAGACGATCTGCTGTTCTTGTCAGTTTCCTAAGCATAATTGAACTAGATATGGCCCATGTGTGTAGGAAGCACAGTTCTTTTGTTCGGAGCAAGCTCACTGTTCGGATCCCATTGGATACACAGTAGAGTAGAAGAGTGCTCTTTTCTCAAAAGCACAGTGTGTTTCTTGTAAGGCGAACTAGCGTTTGTTTCCCAGTCCTAAATCGAGTTGAATCACATGCAGTTTCTTGTCCTATGAGCAAGAGTTGTTTTCTTGTAAGAAGAGTCACTATTGTGCTCCCATTGTCATACACAGGGCAAATAGCACTTGCGTCTGTTCCCAGCATGTACAGTGTATTGGACTGAAGAGGATCTACTGTTCTTGTCAGTTTCCTAAGCAGAATTGAACTAGATATGGCCGTATTTGTAGGAAGCACAGTTCTTTGTTCTGAGCAAACTCACTGTTCTGGCCATATAGGAAACACAGTAGAGTAGAAGAGTGCTCTTTTCTCAAAAGCAGAGTGTGTTTCCTCTAAGGTGAGCTAGGGTTTGTTTCCGAGTCCTAAATGGAGTTGAATCACATGCAGTTTTTGGTCCTACGAGCAAGAGTTGTTTTCTGGTAATAAAGTCACTATTGCGCTCCCATTGCAATACACAGTGCAAATAGCACTCGCATCTGTTCCCAGCAAGTACAGTGTATTGGACTGAAGCGGAGCTACTTTTTTGTCAGTTTCCTAAGCAGATTTGAACTAGATATGGCCCGTGTGTGTAGGAAGCACAGTTCTTTTGTTCTGAGCAAGCTCACTGTTCGAACTCCATAGGAAACACAGTAG
Source organism: Peromyscus eremicus (assembly GCF_949786415.1). Classification (NCBI taxonomy): domain Eukaryota; kingdom Metazoa; phylum Chordata; class Mammalia; order Rodentia; family Cricetidae; genus Peromyscus; species Peromyscus eremicus. The sequence continues at coordinate 105,794 of NW_026735164.1, forward strand.
AGTAGAAGAGTGCTCTTTTCTCAAAAGCACAGTGTCTTTCTTGTAAGGCGAGCTAGTGTTCGTTTCCCAGTCAGAAATGGAGTTGAATCCCATGCAGTTTCTGGTCCTATGAGCAAGAGGTGTTTTCTGGTAAGGAAAGTCACTATTGCGCTCCCATTTCCATACACAGTGCAAATAGCACTCGCGTCTGTTCCCAGCAAGTACAGTGTATTGGACTGAAGCAGAGCTACTGTTCTTGTCAGTTTCCTAAGCAGAGATGAACTAGATATGGCCCGCGTGTGTAAGAAGCACAGTTCTTTTGTTCTGAGCAAGCTCACTGTTCAGACCCCCTAGGAAACACAGTAGAGTAGAAGAGTGCTCTTTTCTCAAAAGCAGAGTGTGTTTCTTGTAAGGCAAGCTAGCATTTGTTTCCCAGTCCTAAATGGAGATGAATCACATGCAGTTTTTGGTCCTCCGACCAAGAGTTGTTTTCTGGTAAGGAAAGTCACTATTGCACTCCCATTTCCATACACAGTGCAAATAGCACTCGCGTCTGTTGCCAGCAATTACAGTGTATTGGACTGAAGCGGAGCTACTGTTCTTGTCAGTTTCCTAAGCAGAGTTGAACTAGATATGGCCCCTGTGTGTAGGAAGTACAGTTCTTTTGTTCTGAGCAAGCTCACTATTTGGACCCCATAGGAAACACAGTAGAGTAGAAGAGCGCTCTTTTCTCAAAATCAGAGTGTCTTTCTTGTAAGGCGAGCTAGTGTTTGTTTCCCAGTCAGAAATGGAGTTGAATGCCATGCAGATTCTTGTCCTATGAGTAAGAGTTGTTTTCTGATAAGAAGAGTCACTATTGTGCTCCTATTGCCATACACAGGGCAAATAGCACTGGCGTCTGTTCCCAGCAAGTACAGTGTATTGGACTGAAGCGGAGCTACTGTTCTTGTCAGTTTCCTAAGCCGAGGTGAACTAGATATGGCCCGTGTGTAGGAAGCACAGTTCTTTTGTTCTGAGCAAGCTCACTGTTCGGACACCATAGGAAACACAGTAGAGTAGAAGAGTGCTCTTTTCTCAAAAGCAGAGTGTGTTTCTTGTAAGGCGAGCTAGTGTTTGTTTCCCAGTTAGAAATGGAGTTGAATCCCATGCAGTTTCTGGTCCTACGAGCAAGAGTTGTTTTCTGGTAAAGAAAGTCACTATGGCGCTCCCATTTCCATACACAGTGCAAATAGCACTCGCGTCTGTTCCCAGCAAGTTCAGTGTATTGGACTGAAGCGTAGCTACTGTTCTTTTCAGTTTCCTAAGCAGAGTTGAACTAGATATGGCCCGTGTGTGTAGGAAGCACAGTTCTTTTGTTCTGAGCAAGCTCATTGTTCGGACCCCATATGAACCACAGTAGAATAGAAGACTGCTCTTTTCTCAAAAGCAGAGTGTGTTTCTTGTAAGGCGAGCTAGCGTTTGTTTCCCAGTCCTAAATGGATTTGAATCACATGCAGTTTCTGGTCCTACGAGCAAGAGTTGTTTTCTGGTAAGGAAAGTCACTATTGCGATCCCATTGCCATACACAGTGCAAATAGCACTCGCGTCTGCTCCCAGCAAGTGCAGTGTATTGGACTGAAGAAGAGCTACTGTTCTTGTCAGTTTCGTAAGCAGAGTTGAACTAGATATGGCCCATGTGTGTAGGAAACACAGTTCTTTTGTTCTGAGCAGGCTCACTGTATGGACCTCATAAGAAACACAGTAGAGTAGAAGACTGCTCTTTTCTCAAAAGCAGAGTGTGTTTCTTGTAAGGCGAGCTAGCGTTTGTTTCCATATCCTAAATGGAGATGAATCACATGCAGTTTCTTGTCCTACGAGTAAGAGATGTTTTCTGGTAAGAAGAGTCACTATTGCGCTACCATTGTCATACACAGGGCAAATAGCACTGGCGTCTGTTCCCAGCATGTACAGTGTATTTGACTGAAGAGCATCTACTGTTCTTGTCAGTTTCCTAAGCTGAGTTGAACTAGATATGGCCCGTGTGTGTAGGAAGCACAGTTCTTTTGTTCTGAGAATGCTCACTGTTCTGGCCTTATAGGAAAGACATTAGAGTAGAAGAGTGCTCCTTTCTCAAAAGCAGAGTGTGTTTCTTGTAAGTCAAGCTAGCATTTGTTTCCCAGTCCTAAATGGAGTTGAATCACATGCAGTTTCTGGTCCTACGAGCAAGAGTTGTTTTCAGGTAAGAAGAGTCACTATTGTGCTTCCATTGTCATAAACGGGGCAAATAGCACTGGCATCTGTGTATAGATGTATTGGACTGAAGACGATCTGCTGTTCTTGTCAGTTTCCTAAGCATAATTGAACTAGATATGGCCCATGTGTGTAGGAAGCACAGTTCTTTTGTTCGGAGCAAGCTCACTGTTCGGATCCCATTGGATACACAGTAGAGTAGAAGAGTGCTCTTTTCTCAAAAGCAGAGTGTGTTTCTTGTAAGGCGAACTAGCGTTTGTTTCCCAGTCCTAAATCGAGTTGAATCACATGCAGTTTCTTGTCCTATGAGCAAGAGTTGTTTTCTTGTAAGAAGAGTCACTATTGTGCTCCCATTGTCATACACAGGGCAAATAGCACTTGCGTCTATTCCCAGCATGTACAGTGTATTGGACTGAAGAGGATCTACTGTTCTTGTCAGTTTCCTAAGCAGAATTGAACTAGATATGGCCGTATTTGTAGGAAGCACAGTTCTTTGTTCTGAGCAAACTCACTGTTCTGGCCATATAGGAAACACAGTAGAGTAGAAGAGTGCTCTTTTCTCAAAAGCAGAGTGTGTTTCCTCTAAGGTGAGCTAGGGTTTGTTTCCGAGTCCTAAATGGAGTTGAATCACATGCAGTTTTTGGTCCTACGAGCAAGAGTTGTTTTCTGGTAATAAAGTCACTATTGCGCTCCCATTGCAATACACAGTGCAAATAGCACTCGCATCTGTTCCCAGCAAGTACAGTGTATTGGACTGAAGCGGAGCTACTCTTCTTGTCAGTTTCCTAAGCAGATTTGAACTAGATATGGCCCGTGTGTGTAGGAAGCACAGTTCTTTTGTTCTGAGCAAGCTCACTGTTCGAACTCCATAGGAAACACAGTAGAGTAGAAGAGTGCTCTTTTCTCAAAAGCACAGTGTCTTTCTTGTAAGGCGAGCTAGTGTTCGTTTCCCAGTCAGAAATGGCTTTGAATCCCATGCAGTTTCTGGTCCTATGAGCAAGAGGTGTTTTCTGGTAAGGAAAGTCACTATTGCGCTCCCATTTCCATGCACAGTTCAAATAGCACTCGCGTCTGTTCCCAGCAAGTACAGTGTATTGGACTGAAGCGGAGCTACTGTTCTTGTCAGTTTCCTAAGCAGAGTTGAACTAGATATGGCCCCTGTGTGTAGGAAGCACAGTTCTTTTGTTCTGAGCAAGCTCACTATTTGGACCCAATAGGAAACACAGTAGAGTAGAAGAGTGCTCTTTTCTCAAAATCAGAGAGTCTTTCTTGTAAGGCGAGCTAGTGTTTGTTTCCCAGTCAGAAATGGAGTTGAATCCCATGCAGTTTCTTGTCCTATGAGTAAGAGTTGTTTTCTGATAAGAAGAGACACTATTGTGCTCCTATTGCCATACACAGTGCAAATAGCACTCGTGTCTGTTCCCAGCTAGTACAGTGTATTGGACTAAAGAGGAGCTACCGTTCTTGTAAGTTTCCTAAGCAGAGTTGAACTAGATATGGCCCGTGTGTGTAGGAAGCACAGTTCTTTTGTTCTGAGCAAGCTCACTGTTCGGACCCCATAGGAAACACAGTAGAGTAGAAGACTGCTCTTTTCTCAAAAGCAGAGTGTGTTTCTTGTAAGGCGAGGTAGCATTTGTTTCCAGTCCTAAATGGAGTTGAATCACATCCAGTTTTTGGTCCTACGAGCAAGACTTGTTTTCTGGTAATAAAGTCACTATTGCGCTCCCATTTCCATACACAGTGCAATTAGCACTCGTGTCTGTTCCCAGCAAGTACAGTGTATTGGACTGAAGCGTAGCTACTGTTCTTGTCAGTTTCCTAAGCAGAGTTGAACAAGATAAGGCCCCTGTGTGTAGGAAGCACAGTTCTTTTGTTCTGAGCAAGCTCACTCTTCGGAACACATAGGAAACACAGTAGAGTAGAAGAGTGCTCTTTTCTCAAAATCAGAGTGTCTTTCTTGTAAGGCGAGCTAGTGTTTGTTTCCCAGTCAGAAATGGAGTTGAATCCCATGCAGTTTCTTGTCCTATGAGTAAGAGTTGTTTTCTGATAAGAAGAGTCACTATTGTGCTCCTATTGCCATACACAGGGCAAATAGCACTCGCGTCTGTTCCCAGCTACTACACTGTATTTGACTGAAGAGGAGCTACCGTTCTTGTCAGTTTCCTAAGCAGAGTTGAACTAGATATGGCCCGTGTGTGTAGGAAGCACAGTTCTTTTGTGAGCAAGCTCACTGTTCGGACCCCATAGGAAACACAGTAGAGTAGAAGACTGCTCTTTTCTCAAAAGCAGAGTGTGTTTCTTGTAAGGCGAGGTAGCATTTGTTTCCAGTCCTAAATGGAGTTGAATCACATCCAGTTTTTGGTCCTACGAGCAAGAGTTGTTTTCTGGTAATAAAGTCACTATTGCGCTCCCATTTCCATACACAGTGCAAATAGCACTCGTGTCTGTTCCCAGCAAGTACAGTGTATTGGACTGAAGTGTAGCTACTGTTCTTTTCAGTTTCCTAAGCAGAGTTGAACTAGATAAGGCCCCTGTGTGTAGGAAGCACAGTTCTTTTGTTCTGAGCAAGCTCAATGTTCGGACCCCATAGGAAACACAGTAGAGTAGAAGAGTGCTCTTTTCTCATTATCAGAGTGTCTTTCTTGTAAGGCGAGCTAGTGTTTGTTTCCCAGTCAGAAATGGAGTTGAATCCCATGCAGTTTCTGGTCCTATGAGCAAGAGTTGTTTTCTGATAAGAAGAGACACTGTTGTGCTCCTATTGCCATACACAGTGCAAATAGCACTGGCGACTGTTCCCAGCAAGTACAGTGTATTGGACTGAAGAGGAGCTACTGTTCTCGTCAGTTTCCTAAGCAGAGTTGAACTACATATGATCCTTGTGTGAAGGAGGCACAGTTCTTTTGTCCTGAGCAAAATCACTGTTCGGACCACTTCGGAAACACAGTAGAGTAGAAGACTGCTCTTTTCTCAAAAGCAGAGTGTGTTTCTTGTAAGGCGAGGTAGCATTTGTTTCCCAGTCTTAAATGGAGCTGAATCACATGCAGTTTCTGGTCCTACGAGCAAGAGTTGTTTTCTGGTAAGGAAAGTCACTATTGTGCTCCCATTTCCATACACAGTGCAAATAGCACTCGCGACTGTTCCCAGCAATTACAGTGTATTGGACTGAAGTGGAGCTACTGTTCTTGTCAGTTTCCTAAGCAGAGTTGAACTAGATATGGCCCCTGTGTGTAGGAAGCACAGTTCTTTTGTTCTGAGCAAGCTCACTATTTGGACCCAATAGGAAACACAGTAGAGTAGAAGAGTGCTCTTTTCTCAAAATCAGAAAGTCTTTCTTGTAAGGCGAGCTGGTTTTGTTTCCCAGTCAGAAATCGAGTTGAATCCCATGCAGTTTCTTGTCCTATGAGTAAGAGTTGTTTTCTGATAAGAAGAGTCATTATTGTGCTCCTATTGCCATACACAGTGCAAATAGCACTCGTGTCTGTTCCCAGCAAGTACCGTGTATTGGACTGAAGAGGAGCTACCGTTCTTGTCAGTTTCCTAAGCAGAGTTGAACTACATATGGTCCATGTGTGTAGGAGGCACAGTTCTTTTGTTCTGAGCAAACTCACTGTTCGGACCCCATAGGAAACACAGTAGAGTAGAAGAGTGCTCTTTTCTCAAAATCAGAGTGTGTTTCTTGTAAGGCGAGCTAGCGTTTGTTTCCCAGTCCTAAATGGAGTTGAATCACATGCAGTTTTTGGTCCTACGAGCAAGAGTTGTTTTCTGGTAATAAAGTCACTGTTGCGCTCCCATTGCCATACACAGTGCAAATAGCACTCGCATCTGTTCCCAGCAAGTACAGTGTATTGGACTGAAGCGGAGCTACTGTTCTTGTCAGTTTCCTAAGCAGAGTTGAACTAGATATGGCCCGTGTGTGTAGGAAGCCCAGTTCTTTTGTTCTGAGCAAGCTCACTGTTCGGACCCCATAGGATACACAGTCAAGTAGAAGAGTGCTCTTTTCTCAAAGGCAGAGTGTGTTTCTTGTTAGGCGAGCTAGCGTTTGTTTCCCAGTCCTAAACGGAGTTGAATCACATGCAGATTCTTGTCCAATGAGCAAGAGTTGTTTTCTGGTAAGAAGAGTCACTATTCCGCTCCCATTGTCATACACAAGGCAAATAGCACTGGCGTCTGTTCCCAGCATGTACAGTGTATTGGACTGAACAGGAGCTACTGTTCTTTTCAGTTTCCTAAGCAGAATTGAACTAGATATGGCAGTATTTGTAGGAAGCACAGTTCTTTTGGTCTGAGCAAGCTCACTCTTCTGGCCCTATAAGAAACACAGTACAGTAGAAGAGTGCTCTTTTCTCAAAAGCAGAGTGTGTTTCTTGTAAGGCGAGCTAGCGTTTGTTTCCCATTCCTAAATGGAGTTGAATCACATGCAGTTTTTGGTCCTACGAGCAAGAGTTGTTTTCTGGTAATAAAGTCACTATTGCGCTCCCATTTCCATACACAGTGCAAATATCACTCGCGTCTGTTCCCAGCAAGTACAGTGTATTGGACTGAAGCGTAGCTACTGTTCTTGTCAGTTTCCTAAGCAGAGTTGAACTAGATATGGCCCCTGTGTGTAGGAAGCACAGTTCTTTTGTTCTGAGCAAGCTCACTATTCGGACCCCAAAGGAAACACAGTAGAGTAGAAGAGTGCTCTTTTCTAAAAATCAGAGTGTCTTTCTTGTAAGGCGAGCTAGTGTTTGTTTCCCAGTCAGAAATGGAGTTGAATCCCATGCAGTTTCTTGTCCTATGAGTAAGAGTTGTTTTCTGATAAGAAGAGACACTATTGTGCTCCTATTGCCATACACAGTGCAAATAGCACTGGCGTCTGTTCCCAGCAAGTACAGTGTATTGGACTGAAGAGGAGCTACTGTTCTTCTCATTTTCCTAAGCAGAGTTGAACTACATATGGTCCGTGTGTGTAGGAAGCACATTTCTTTTGTTCTGAGCAAGCTCACTGTTCGGACCCCATAGGAAACACAGTAGAGTAGAAGAGTGCTCTTTTCTCAAAAACAGAGTGTGTTTCTTGTAAGGCGAGCTAGCATTTGTTTCCCAGTCCTAAATGGAGCTGAATCACATGCAGTTTCTGGTCCTACGAACAAGAGTTATTTTCTCGTAAGAAGAGTCACAATTGCGTTCCCATTGTCATGAACAGGGCAAATAGCACTGGCATCTATTCCCAGCAAGTACAGTGTATTGGACTGAAGAGGATCTACTGTTCCTGTCAGTTTCCTAAGCATAATTGAACTAGATATGGCCCGTGTGTGTAGGAAGCACAGTTCTTTTGTTCTGTGCAAGCTAATTGTTTTGGCCCTATAGGAAACACAGTAGAGTAGAAGAGTGATCATTTCTCAAAAGCAGAGTGTGTTTCTTGTAAGGCGAGCTAGCGTTTGTTTCCCAGTCCTAAATGGAGTTGAATCACATGCAGTTTTTGGCCCTACGAGCAAGAGTTGTTTTCTGGAAAGGAAAGTCACTATTGTGCTCCCATTGGCATACACAGTGCAAATAGCACACGCGTCTGTTCCCAGCAAGTACAGTGTATTGGACTGAAGAGAAGCTACTGTTCTTGTCAGTTTCCTACGCAGAGTTGAACTAGATATGGCCCGTGTTTGTAGGAAGCACAGTTCTTTTGTTCTGAGCAAGCTCACTGTTCGGACCCCATAGGAAACACAGTAGAGTAGAAGACTGCTCTTTTCTAAAAAGCAGAGTGTGTTTCTTGTAAGGCGAGCTAGCGTTTGTTTCCCAGTCCTAAATGGAGTGGAATCACATGCAGTTTTTGGTTCTACGAGCAAGAGTTGTTTTCTGGTAAGGAAAGTGTTTATTGTGCTCCCATTTCCATACACAGTGCAAATAGCACTCGCTTCTGTTCCCAGCAAGTACAGTGTATTGGACTGAAGCGGAGCTACTGTTCTTGTCAGTTTCCTAAGCAGAGTTGAACTAGATATGGCCCCTGTGTGTAGGAAGCACAGTTCTTTTTTTCTGAAAATGCTCACTGTTCTGGCCCTATAGGAAACACAGTAGAGTAGAAGAGTGCTCTTTTCTCAAAAGCAGAGTGTGTTTCTTGTAAGGCGAGCTAGTGTTTGTTTCCCAGTCCTAAATGGAGTTGAATCACATGCAGTTTCTTGTCCTACGAGCAAGAGTTGTTTTCTGGTAAGAAGAGTCACTGTTGCGCTCCCATTGTGGTACTAGGGCAAATAGAACTGGCGTCTGTTCCCAGCATGTACAGTGTATTGGACTGAAGAGGATCTACTGTTCTTGTCAGTTTCCTAAGCAGAATTGAACTAGATATGGCCGTGTGTGTAGGAAGCACAGTTCTTTTGTTCTGAGCAAGCACACTGTTCTGGCCATATAGGAAACAAAGTAGAGTAGAAGAGTGATGTTTTCGAAAAAGCAGAGTGTGTTTCTTGTAAGGCGAGCTAGCGTTTGTTTCCCAGTCCTAAATGGAGTTGAATCACATGCAGTTTCTTGTCCTACGAGCAAGAGTAGTTTTCTGTTAAGAAGAGTCCCTATTGCGCTCCCATTATCATACACAGGGCAAATAGCACTGTCGTCGTTTACCAGCATGTACAGTGTATTGGACTGAAGAGGATCTACTGTTCTTGTAAGTTTCCTAAGCAGAATTGAACTAGATAAGGCGGTATTTGTAGGAAGCACAGTTCTTTTGTTCTGAGCAAACTCACTGTTCTGGCCCTATAGGAAACAAAGTAGAGTAGAAGAGTGCTCTTTTCTCAAAAGCAGAGTGTGTTTCTTGTAAGGCGAGCTAGCGTTTGTTTCCCAGTCCTAAATGGAGTTGAATCACATGCAGTTTCTTGTCCTACGAGCAAGAGTTGTTTTCTGGTAAGATGAGTCACTATTGTGCTCCCCTTGTCATACGCAGGGCAAATAGCATTGGCGTCTGTTCCCAGCATGTACAGTGTATTGGACTGAAGAGGATCTACTGTTCTTGTCATTTTCTAAGCAGAATTGAACTAGATATGGCCGTATTTGTAGGAAGCACAGTTCTTTTGTTCTGAGCAAACTCACTGTTCTGGCCCTATAGGAAACACAGTAGAGTAGAAGAGTGCTCTTTTCTCAAAAGCAGAGTGTGTTTCTTGTAAGGCGAGCTAGCGTTTGTTTCCCAGTCCTAAATGGAGTTGAATCACATGCAGTTTCTGGTCCTACGAACAAGAGTTATTTTCTCGTAAGAAGAGTCACAATTGCGTTCCCATTGTCATAAACAGGGCAAATAGCACTGGCATCTATTCCCAGCAAGTACAGTGTATTGGACTGAAGAGGATCTACTGTTCCTGTCAGTTTCCTAAGCATAATTGAACTAGATATGGCCCGTGTGTGTAGGAAGCACAGTTCTTTTGTTCTGAGCAAGCTAATTGTTTTGGCCCTATAGGAAACACAGTAGAGTAGAAGAGTGATCATTTCTCAAAAGCAGAGTGTGTTTCTTGTAAGGCGAGCTAGCGTTTGTTTCCCAGTCCTAAATGGAGTTGAATCACATGCAGTTTTTGGCCCTACGAGCAAGACTTGTTTTCTGGTAACTAAAGTCACTATTGTGCTCCCATTGGCATACACAGTGCAAATAGCACACGCGTCTGTTCCCAGCAAGTACAGTGTATTGGACTGAAGAGAAGCTACTGTTCTTGTCAGTTTCCTAAGCAGAGTTGAACTAGATATGGCCCGTGTTTGTAGGAAGCACAGTTCATTGTTCTGAGCAAGCTCACTGTTCGGACCCCATAGGAAACACAGTAGAGTAGAAGGCTGCTCTTTTCTAAAAAGCAGAGTGTGTTTCTTGTAAGGCGAGCTAGTGTTTGTTTCCCAGTCCTAAATGGAGTGGAATCACATGCAGTTTCTTGTCCTACAAGCAAGAGTTGTTTTCTGGTAAGAAGAGTCACTATTGAGCTCCCATTGTCATACACAGGGCAAATAGCACTGGCGTCTGTTCCCAGCAACTACAGTGTATTGGACTGAAGAGGATCTACTGTTCTTGTCAGTTTCCTAAGCAGAATTGAACTAGATATGGCCGTATTTGTAGGAAGCACAGTTCTTTTGTTCTGAGCAAACTCACTGTTCTGGCCCTATAGGAAACACAGTAGAGTAGAAGAGTGCTCTTTTCTCAAAAGCATAGTGTGTTTCTTGTAAGGCGAGCTAGCGTTTGTTTCCCAGTCCTAAATGGAGTTGAATCACATGCAGTTTTTGGTCCTACGAGCAAGAGTTGTTTTCTGGTAAGGAAAGTCACTATTGCGATCCCATTGCTATACACAGTGCAAATAGCACTCGTGTCTGTTCCCAGCAAGTACAGTGAATTGGACTGAAGCGGAGCTACTGTTCTTGTCAGTTTCCTAAGCAGAGTTGAACTAGATATGGCCCATGTGTATAGAAAGCACAGTTCTTTTGTTCTGAGCAAGCTCACTGTTCGGATCCCATAGGATACACAGTAGAGTAGAAGAGTGCTCTTTTCTCAAAAGCAGAGTGTGTTCCTTGTAAGGCGAGCTAGTGTTTGTTTCCCAGTCCTAAATGGAGTTGAATCACATGCAGTTTCTTGTCCTACGAGCAAGAGTTGTTTTCTGGTAAGAAGAGTCACTATTGTGCTCCCAATGACATACACAGTGCAAATAGCACTCGCGTCTGTTCCCAGCAAGTACAGTGTATTGGACTGAAGCGGAGCTACTGTTCTTGTCAGTTTCCTAAGCAGAGTTGAACTAGATATGGCCCATGTGTGTAGGAAGCACAGTTCTTTTATTCTGAGCAAGCTCACTGTTCGGATTCCATAGGATACACAGTAGAGAAGAAGATTGCTCTTTTCTCCAAAGCAGAGTGTGTTTCTTGTAAGGCGAGCTAGCATTTGTTTCCCAGTCCTAAATGGAGTTGAATCACATGCAGTTTCCTGTCCTACGATCAAGAGTTGTTTTCTGGTAAGAAGAGTCACTATTGCCCTCCCATTGTCATACACAGGGCAAATAGCACTGGCGTCTGTTCCCAGCATGTACAGTTTATTGGACTGAAGAGGACCTACTGTTCTTGTCACTTTCCTAAGCAGAATTGATCTAGATAAGGCGGTATTTGTAGGAAGCACAGTTTTTTATTCTGAGCAAGCTCACTGTTCTGGCCCTATAGGAAACAAAGTAGAGTAGAAGAGTGATGGTTTCGAAAAAGCAGAGTGTCTTTCTTGTAAGACGAGCTAGCGTTTGTTTCCCAGTCCTAAATGGAGTTGAATCACATGCAGTTTCTGCTCCTGTAAGCAAGAGTTGTTTTCTGGTAAGGAAAGTCACTATTGCGCTCCCATTGCCATACACAGTGCAAATAGCACTCGCGTCTGTTCCCAGCAAGTGCAGTGTATTGGACTGAAGAAGAGCTACTGTTCTTGTCAGTTTCCTAAGCAGAGTTGAACTAGATATGGCCCATGTGTGTAGGAAACACAGTTCTTTTGTTCTGAGCAAGCTCTCTGTACGGACCTCATAAGAAACACAGTAGAGTAGAAGACTGCTCTTTTCTCAAAAGCAGAGTGTGTTTCTTGTAAGGCGAGCTAGCGTTTGTTTGCCAATCCTAAATGGAAATGAATCACATGCAGTTGCTTGTCCTTCAAGTAAGAGATGTTTTCTAGTAAGAAGAGTCACTATTGCGCTCCCATTGTCATACACAGGGCAAATAGCACTGGCGTCTGTTCCCAGCATGTACAGTGTATTGGACTGAAGAGCATCTACTGTTCTTCTCAGTTTCCTAAGCAGAGTTGAACTAGATATGGCCCGTGTGTGTAGGAAGCACAGTTCTTTTGTTCTGAGATTGCTCACTGTTCCAGCCTTATAGGAAAGACATTAGAGTAGAAGAGTGCTCCTTTCTCAAAAGCAGAGTGTGTTTCTTGTAAGTCAAGCTAGCGTTTGTTTCCAAGTCCTAAATGGAGTTGAATCACATGCAGTTTCTGGTCCTACGAGCAAGAGTTGTTATCTGGTAAGAAGAGTCACTATTGCGCTTCCATTGTCATAAACGGGGCAAATAGCACTGGCATCTGTTCCTACCAAGTACAATGTATTGGAATGAAGAGGAGCTGCTGTTCTTGTCAGTTTCCTAAGCATAATTGAACTAGATATGGCCCGTGTGTGTAGGAAGCACAGTTCTTTTGTTCTGAGCAAGCTCACTGTTCCGACCCCATAGGAAACACAGTAGAGTAGAGGAGTGCTCCTTTCTCAAAAGCAGAGTGTGTTTCTTGTAAGACAAGCTAGCATTTGTTTCCCAGTCCTAAATGGAGTTGAATCACATCCTGTTTTTGGTCCTACGAGCAAGAGTTGTTTTCTGGTAATAAAGTCACTGTTGCGCTCCCATTGCCATACACAGTATAAATAGCACTCGCATCTGTTCCCAGCAAGTACAGTGTATTGGACTGAAGCGGAGCTACTGTTCTTGTCAGTTTCCTAAGCAGAGTTGAACTAGATATGGCCCGTGTGTATAGGAAGCACAGTTCTTTTGTTCTGAGCAAGCTCATTGTTCGGACCCCATATGAACCACAGTAGAATAGAAGACTGCTCTTTTCTCAAAAGCAGAGTGTGTTTCTTGTAAGGCGAGCTAGCGTTTGTTTCCCAGTCCTAAATGGATTTGAATCACATGCAGTTTTTGGTCCTACGAGCAAGAGTTGTTTTCTGGAAAGGAAAGTCACAATTGTGCTCCCATTTACATACACAGTGCAAATAGCACTCGCATCTGTTCGAGCAAGTACAGTGTATTGGACTGAAGCGGAGCTACTGTACTTGTCAGTTTCCTAAGCAAAGTTGAACTAGATATGGCCCGTGTGTGTAGGAAGCACAGTTCTTTTGTTCTGAGCAAGCTCACTGTTCGGACCCCATATGAAACACAGTAGAGTAGAAGAGTGCTCTTTTCTCAAAAGCAGTGTGTGTTTCTTGTAAGGCGAGCTAGTGTTTGTTTCCCAGTTCTAAATGGAGTTGAATCACATGCAGTTTCTGTTCCTATGAGCAAGAATTGTTTTCTGGGAAGAAGAGTCACTATTGTGCTCCCATTGCCATACACAGTGCAAATAGCACTCGCGTCTGTTCCCAGCAAGTATAGTGTATTGGACTGAAGAGGAGCTATTGTTCATGTCAGTTTCCTAAGCAGAGTTGAACTAATTATGGCCCCTGTGTGTAGGAAGCACAGTTCTTTTGTTCTGAGCAAGCTCACTGTTCGGACACCATAGGAAACACAGTAAAGTAGAAGAGTGCTCTTTTCTCAAAAGCAGAGTGTGTTTCTTGTAAGGTGAGCTAGCGTTTGTTTCCCAATCCTAAATGGAGTTGAATCACATGCAGTTTCTTGTCCTATGAGAAAGAGTTGTTTTCTGGTAAGAAGAGTCACTATTGTGCTCGCATTGTGATACATAGGGCAAATAGCACTGGCGTCTGTTCCCAGCATGTACAGTGTGTTGGACTGAAGAGGATCTACTGTTCTTGTCAGTTTCCTAAGCAGACTTGAACTAGATAAGGCCCGTGTGTATAGGAAGCACAGTTCTATTGTTCTGAGAATGCTCACTGTTCTGGCCCTATGGGAAACACAGTGGAGTAGAAGAGTGCTCTTTTCTAAAAAGCAGAGTGTGTTTCTTGTAAGTCAAGCTAGCGTTTGTTTCCAAGTCCTAAATGGAGTTGAATCACATGCAGTTTCTGGTCCTACGAGCAAGAGTTGTTATCTGGTAAGAAGAGTCACTATTGCGCTTCCATTGTCATAAACGGGGCAAATAGCACTGGCATCTGTTCCTACCAAGTACAATGTATTGGAATGAAGAGGAGCTGCTGTTCTTGTCAGTTTCCTAAGCATAATTGAACTAGATATGGCCCGTGTGTGTAGGAAGCACAGTTCTTTTGTTCTGAGCAAGCTCACTGTTCCGACCCCATAGGAAACACAGTAGAGTAGAGGAGTGCTCCTTTCTCAAAAGCAGAGTGTGTTTCTTGTAAGACAAGCTAGCATTTGTTTCCCAGTCCTAAATGGAGTTGAATCACATCCTGTTTTTGGTTCTACGAGCAAGAGTTGTTTTCTGGTAATAAAGTCACTGTTGCGCTCCCTTTGCCATACACAGTATAAATAGCACTCGCATCTGTTCCCAGCAATACAGTGTATTGGACTGAAGCGGAGCTACTGTTCTTGTCAGTTTCCTAAGCAGAGTTGAACTAGATATGGCCCGTGTGTATAGGAAGCACAGTTCTTTTGTTCGGAGCAAGCTCATTGTTCGGACCCCATATGAACCACAGTAGAATAGAAGACTGCTCTTTTCTCAAAAGCAGAGTGTGTTTCTTGTAAGGCGAGCTAGCGTTTGTTTCCCAGTCCTAAATGGATTTGAATCACATGCAGTTTTTGGTCCTACGAGCAAGAGTTGTTTTCTGGAAAGGAAAGTCACAATTGTGCTCCCATTTACATACACAGTGCAAATAGCACTCGCATCTGTTCGAGCAAGTACAGTGTATTGGACTGAAGCGGAGCTACTGTACTTGTCAGTTTCCTAAGCAGAGTTGAACTAGATATGGCCCGTGTGTGTAGGAAGCACAGTTCTTTTGTTCTGAGCAAGCTCACTGTTCGGACCCCATAGGAAACACAGTAGAGTAGAAGAGTGCTCTTTTCTCAAAAGCAGTGTGTGTTTCTTGTAAGGCGAGCTAGCGTTTGTTTCCCAGTCCTAAATGGAGTTGAATTACATGCAGTTTCTGGACCTATGAGCATGAATTGTTTTCTGGTAAAAAGAGTCACTATTGCGCTCCCATTGTCATACACAGGGCAATTAGCACTGGCGTCTGTTCCCAGCATGTACAGTGTATTGGATTGAAGAGGATCTACTGTTCTTGTCAGTTTCCTAAGTAGAATTGAACTAGATATGGCCGTGTGCGTAGGAAGCACAGTTCTTTTGTTCTGAGCAAGCTCACTGTTCTGGCCCTATAGGAAACAAAGTAGAGTAGAAGAGTAATGGTTTCGAAAAAGCAGAGTGTCTTTCTTGTAAGACGAGCTAGCGTTTGTTTCCCAGTCCTAAATGGAGTTGAATCACATGCAGTTTCTGGTCCTACGAGCAAGAGTTGTTTTCTGATAAGGAAAGTCACTATTGCGATCCCATTGCCATACACAGTGCAAATAGCACTCGCTTCTGCTCCCAGCAAGTGCAGTGTATTGGACTGAAGAGGATCTACTGTTCTTGTCAGTTTCCTAAGCAGAGTTGAACTAGATATGGCCCATGTGTGTAGGAAACACAGTTCTTTTGTTCTGAGCAAGCTCACTGTACGGACCCCATAGGAAACACAGTAGAGTAGAAGACTGCTCTTTTCTCAAAAGCAGAGTGTCTTTCTTGAAAGGCGAGCTAGCATTTGTTTCCCAATCATAAATGGAGATGAATCACATGCAGTTTCTTGTCCTACGAGTAAGAGATGTTTTCTGGTAAGAAGAGTCACTATTGCACTACCATTGTCATACACAGGGCAAATAGCTCTGGCGTCTGTTCCCAGCATGTATAGTGTATTGGACTGAAGAGCATCTACTGTTCTTGTCAGTTTCCTAAGCAGAGTTGAACTAGATATGGCCCGTGTGTGCTAGGAAGCACACTTTTTTTGTTCTGAGAATGCTCACTGTTCTGGCCTTATAGGAAAGACATTAGAGTAGAAGAGTGCTCCTTTCTCAAAAGCAGAGTGTGTTTCTTGTAAGTCAAGCTAGCGTTTGTTTCCCAGTTCTAAATGGAGTTGAATCACATGCAGTTTCTGGTCCTACGAGCAAGAGTTGTTTTCTGGTAAGAAGAGTCACTATTGCGCTCCCATTGTCATAAACGGGGCAAATAGCATTGGTATCTGTGTACAGATGTAGTGGACTGAAGAGGATCTGCTGTTCTTGTCAGTTTCCTAAGCATAATTGAACTAGATATGGCCCGTGTGTGTAGGAAGCACAGTTCTTTTGTTCTGAGCAAGCTCACTGTTCGGACACCATAGGAAACACAGTAGAGTAGAGGAGTGCTCTTTTCTCAAAAGCAGAGTGTGTTTCTTGTAAGGTGAGCTAGTGTTTGTTTCTCAATCAGAAATGGAGTTGAATCCCATGCAGTTTCTGGTCCTACGAGCAAGAGGTGTTTTCTGATAAGAAGAGTCACTATTGCACTCCTATTGCCATACACAGTGCAAATAGCACTCGCGTCTGTTTCCAGCTAGTACAGTGTATTGGACTGAAGAGGAGCTACCGTTCTTGTCAGTTTCCTAATTAGAGTTGAACTAGATATGGCCCGTGTGTGTAGGAAGCACAGTTCTTTTGTTCTGAGCAAGCTCACTGTTCAGACCACATAGGAAACACAGTAGAGTAGAAGAGTGCTCTTTTTTCAAAAGCTGAGTGTGTTTCTTGTAAGGCAAGGTAGCATTTGTTTCCCAGTCCTAAATGGAGTTGAATCACATGCAGTTTTTGGTCCTACGAGCAAGAGTTGTTTTCTGGTAAGGAAAGTCACTATTGCACTCCCATTGCCATACACAGTGCAAATAGCACTCGCGTCTGTTCCCAGCATATACAGTTTATTGGACTGAAGCGGAGCTATTGTTCTTGTCAGTTTCCTAAGTAGAGTTGAACTAGATATGGCCCCTGTGTGTAGGAAGCACATTTCTTTTGTTCTGAGCAAGCTCACTATTCCGACCCCTTAGGAAACACAGTAGAGTAGAAGAGTGCTCTTTTCTCAAAATCAGAGTGTCTTTCTTGTAAGGTGAGCTAGTGTTTGTTTCCCAGTCAAAAATGGAGTTGAATCCCATGCAGTTTCTGGTCCTATGAGCAAGAGTTGTTTTCTGATAAGAAGAGTCACTATTGTGCTCCTATTGCCATACACAGTGCAAATAGCACTCGCGTCTGTTTCCAGCTAGTACAGTGTATTGGACTGAAAAGGAGCTACCGTTCTTGTCAGTTTCCTAAGCAGAGTTGAACTAGATATGGCCCGTGTGTGTAGGAAGCACAGTTCTTTTTTTCTGAGCAAGCTCACTGTTCGGACCCCATAGGAAACACAGTAGAGTAGAAGAGTGCTCTTTTCTCAAAAGCAGAGTGTGCTTCTTGTAAGGCAAGCTAGAGTTTGTTTCCCATTCCTAAATGGAGTTGAGTCACATCCAGTTTTTGGTCCTACGAGCAAGAGTTGTTTTCTGGTAAGGAAAGTCACTATTGTGGTCCCAATGCCATACACAGTGCAAATAGCACTCGCGTCTCTTCCCAGCAAGAACAGTGTGTTGGACTGAAGAGGAGCTACTGTTCTTGTCAGTTTCCTAAGCAGAGTTGAACTAGATATGGCCCGTGTGTGTAGGAAGCACAGTTCTTTTATTCTGAGCAAGCTCACTGTTAGGACCCCATAGGAAAGACAGTAGAGTAGAAGAGTGCTCTTTTCTCAAAAGCAGAGTGTGTTTCTTAAAAGGCGAGCTAGCGTTTGTTTCCCAGTCATAAATGGAGTTGAATCACATGCAGTTTCTTGTCCTACGAGCAAGAGTTGTTTTCTGGTAAGAAGAGTCACTATTGCGCTCCCATAGTCATACACAGGGCAAATAGCACTGTCGTCTGTTCCCAGCATGTACAGTGTATTGGACTGAAGAGGATCTACTGTTCTTGTCAGTTTCCTAAGCAGAATTGAACTAGATATGGCCGTATTTGTAGGAAGCACAGTTCTTTTGTTCTGAGCATACTCACTGTTCTGGCAATATAGGAAACACAGTAGAGTAGAAGAGTGCTCTTTTCCCAAAAGCAGAGTGTGTTTCTTGTAAGGTGAGCTAGCGTTTTTTCCCCAGTCCTAAATGGAGTTGAATCACATGCAGTTTTTGGTCCTACGAGCAAGAGTTGTTTTCTGGTAAGGAAAGTCACTATTGCACTCCCATTGCCATACACAGTGCAAATAGCACTCGTGTCTGTTCCCAGCAAGTACAGTGTATTGGACTGAAGCGGAGCTACTGTTCTTGTCAGTTTCCTAAGCAGAGTTGAACTAGATATGGCCCCTGTGTGTAGGAAGCACAGTTCTTTTGTTCTGAGAATGCTCACTGTTCTGGCCCTATAGGAAACACAGTAGAGTAGAAGAGTGCTCTTTTCTCAAAAGCAGAGTGTGTTTCGTGTAAGGCGAGCTAGTGATAGTTTCCCAATCCTAAATGGAGATGAATCACATGCAGTTTCTGGTCCTACGAGCAAGAGTTGTTTTCTGGTAAGAAGAGTCACTATTGAGCTCCCATTGTGATACTAGGGCAAATAGCACTGGCGTCTCTTCCCAGCATGTACAGTGTATTGGACTGAAGAGGAGCTACTGTTCATATCAGTTTCCTAAGCAGAGTTGAACTAGATATGGCCCGTGTGTGTAGGAAGCACAGTTCTTTTGTTCTGAGAATGCTCACTGTTCGGGCACCATAGGAAACACAGTAGAGTAGAAGAGTGCTCTTTTCTCAAAAGCAGAGTGTGTTTCCTGTAAGGCGAGCTAGCATTTGTTTCCAAGTCCTAAATGGAGTTGAGTCACATGCAGTTTTTGGTCCTACGACCAAGAGATGTTTTCTGGTAAGGAAAGTCACTATTGCGCTCCCATTGCCATACACAGTACAAAGAGCACTCACGTCTGTTCCCAGCAAGAACAGTGTATTGGACTGAAGAGGAGCTACTGTTCTTGTCAGTTTCCAAAGCGGAGTTGAACTAGATATGGCCCGTGTGTGTAGGAATAACAGTTCTTTTGTTCTGAGCAAGCTCACTGTTCAGACCCCATAGGAAACTCAGTCGAGTAGAAGAGTGCACTTTTCTCAAAAGAAGAGTGTGTTTCTTGTAAGGCGAGCTAGCGTTTGTTTCCCAGTCCTAAATGGAGTTGAATCCCATGCAGTTTCTTGTCCTACGAGCAAGAGTTTTTTTCTGGTAAGAAGAGTCACTATTGCGCTCCCCTTGTCATACACAGGGCAAATAGCACTGGCGTCTGTTCCCAGCATGTACAGTGTATTGGACTGAAGAGGATCTACTGTTCTTGTCAGTTTCCTAAGCAGAGTTGAACTAGATATGGACCGTGTGTGTAGGAAGCACAGTTCTTTCGTTCTGCGAATGCTCACTGTTCTGGCCCGATAGGAAACACATTAGAGTAGAAGACTACTCTTTTCTCAAAAGCAGAGTGTGTTTCTTGTAAGTCGAGCTAGCGTTTGTTTCCCCGTCCTAAATGGAGTTGAATCCCATGCAGTTTCTGGTCCTACCAGCAAGAGTTGTTTTCTGGTAAGAAGAGTCACTATTGCGCTCCCATAGTCATACACAGGGCAAATAGCACTGGCGTCTGTTCCCAGCATGTACAGTGTATTGGACTGAAGCGTAGCTACTGTTCTTGTCAGTTTCCTAAGTAGAGTTGAACTAGATATGGCCCCTGTGTGTAGGAAGCACATTTCTTTTGTTCTGAGCAAGCTCACTATTCCGACCCCATAGGAAACACAGTAGAATAGAAGAGTGCTCTTTTCTCAAAATCAGAGTGTCTTTCTTGTAAGGTGAGCTAGTGTTTGTTTCCCAGTCAAAAATGGAGTTGAATCCCATGCAGTTTCTGGTTCTATGAGAAAGAGTTGTTTTCTGATAAGAAGAGTCACTATTGTGCTCCTAATTCCATACACAGTGCAAATAGCACTCGCGTCTGTTTCCAGCTAGTACAGTGTATTGGACTGAAAAGGAGCTACCGTTCTTGTCAGTTTCCTAAGCAGAGTTGAACTAGATATGGCCCGTGTGTGTAGGAAGCATAGTTCTTTTTTTCTGAGCAAGCTCACTGTTTGGACCCCGTAGGAAACACAGTAGAGTAGAAGAGTGCTCTTTTCTCAAAAGCAGAGTGTGCTTCTTGTAAGGCAAGCTAGAGTTTGTTTCCCATTCCTAAATGGAGTTGAGTCACATCCAGTTTTTGGTCCTACGAGCAAGAGTTGTTTTCTGGTAAGGAAAGTCACTATTGTGGTCCCAATGCCATACACAGTGCAAATAGCACTCCCGTCTGTTCCCAGCAAGAACAGTGTGTTGGACTGAAGAGGAGCTACTGTTCTTGTCAGTTTCCTAAGCAGAATTGAACTAGATATGGCCCGTGTGTGTAGGAAGCACAGTTCTTTTGTTCTGAGCAAGCTCACTGTTGGGACCCCATAGGAAAGACAGTAGAGTAGAAGAGTGCTCTTTTCTCAAAAGCAGAGTGTGTTTCTTGTAAGGCGAGCTAGCGTTTGTCTCCCAGTCATAAATGGAGTTGAATCACATGCAGTTTCTTGTCCTACGAGCAAGAGTTGTTTTCTGGTAAGAAGAGTCACTATTGCGCTCCCATAGTCATACACAGGGCAAATAGCACTGGCGTCTGTTCCCAGCATGTACAGTGTATTGGACTGAAGAGGATCTACTGTTCTTGTCAGTTTCCTAAGCAGAATTGAACTAGATATGGCCGTATTTGTAGGAAGCACAGTTCTTTTGTTCTGAGCATACTCACTGTTCTGGCCATATAGGAAACACAGTAGAGTAGAAGAGTGCTCTTTTCTCAAAAGCAGAGTGTGTTTCTTGTAAGGTGAGCTAGCGTTTTTTCCCCAGTCCTAAATGGAGTTGAATCACATGCAGTTTTTGGTCCTACGAGCAAGAGTTGTTTTCTGGTAAGGAAAGTCACTATTGCACTCCCATTGCCATACACAGTGCAAATAGCACTCGTGTCTGTTCCCAGCAAGTACAGTGTATTGGACTGAAGCGGAGCTACTGTTCTTGTCAGTTTCCTAAGCAGAGTTGAACTAGATATGGCCCCTGTGTGTAGGAAGCACAGTTCTTTTGTTCTGAGAATGCTCACTGTTCTGGCCCTATAGGAAACACAGTAGAGTAGAAGAGTGCTCTTTTCTCAAAAGCAGAGTGTGTTTCGTGTAAGGCGAGCTAGTGATAGTTTCCCAATCCTAAATGGAGATGAATCACATGCAGTTTCTGGTCCTACGAGCAAGAGTTGTTTTCTGGTAAGAAGAGTCACTATTGCGCTCCCATTGTGATACTAGGGCAAATAGCACTGGCGTCTCTTCCCAGCATGTACAGTGTATTGGACTGAAGAGGAGCTACTGTTCATGTCAGTTTCCTAAGCAGAGTTGAACTAGATATGGCCCGTGTGTGTAGGAAGCACAGTTCTTTTGTTGTGAGAATGCTCACTGTTCGGGCACCATAGGAAACACAGTAGAGTAGAAGAGTGCTCTTTTCTCAAAAGCAGAGTGTGTTTCTTGTAAGGCGAGCTAGCGTTTGTTTCCCAGTCCTAAATGGAGTTGAGTCACATGCAGTTTTTGGTCCTACGACCAAGAGATGTTTTCTGGTAAGGAAAGTCACTATTGCGCTCCCATTGCCATACACAGTGCAAAGAGCACTCACGTCTGTTCCCAGCAAGAACAGTGTATTGGACTGAAGAGGAGCTACTGTTCTTGTCAGTTTCCAAAGCGGAGTTGAACTTGATATGGCCCGTGTGTGTAGGAATAACAGTTCTTTTGTTCTGAGCAAGCTCACTGTTCAGACCCCATAGGGAACACAGTCGAGTAGAAGAGTGCACTTTTCTCAAAAGAAGAGTGTGTTTCTTGTAAGGCGAGCTAGCGTTTGTTTCCCAGTCCTAAATGGAGTTGAATCCCATGCAGTTTCTTGTCCTACGAGCAAGAGTTTTTTTCTGGTAAGAAGAGTCACTATTGCGCTCCCCTTGTCATACACAGGGCAAATAGCACTGGCGTCTGTTCCCAGCATGTACAGTGTATTGGACTGAAGAGGATCTACTGTTCTTGTCAGTTTCCTAAGCAGAGTAGAACTAGATATGGACCGTGTGTGTAGGAAGCACAGTTCTTTCGTTCTGCGAATGCTCACTGTTCTGGCCCTATAGGAAACACATTAGAGTAGAAGACTACTCTTTTCTCAAAAGCAGAGTGTGTTTCTTGTAAGTCGAGCTAGCGTTTGTTTCCCCGTCCTAAATGGAGTTGAATCCCATGCAGTGTCTGGT
Source organism: Peromyscus eremicus (assembly GCF_949786415.1). NCBI lineage: Eukaryota > Metazoa > Chordata > Mammalia > Rodentia > Cricetidae > Peromyscus > Peromyscus eremicus. The sequence continues at coordinate 127,929 of NW_026735164.1, forward strand.
CCTACCAGCAAGAGTTCTTTTCTGGTAAGAAGAGTCACTATTGTGCTCCCATTGTCATACACAAGGAAAATAGCACTGGCGTCTAATCCCAGCAAGTACAGTGTATTGGACTGAAGAGGATCTACCTTTCTTGTCAGTTTCCTAAGCAGAGTTGAATTAGATATGGCCCGTGTGTGTAGGAAACACAGTTCTTTTGTTCTGAGCAAGCTCACTGTTCGGACCCCATAGGAAACACAGTAGAGTAGAAGAGTGCTCTTTTCTCAAAAGCAGAGTGTGTTTCTTGTAAGGCGAGCTAGCATTCTCCCTGTCCTAAATGGAGTTGAATCACATCCTGTTTTTGGTCTTACGAGCAAGAGTTGTTTTCTGGTAAGGAAAGTCAGTATTGCACTCCCATTTCCAGACACAGTGCAAATAGCACTCACGTCTGTTCCAAGCAAGTACAGTGTATTGGACTGAAGAGGAGCGACTGTTCTTGTCAGTTTCCTAAGTAGAGTTGAACCAGATATGGCCCGTGTGTGTCGGAAGCACAGTTCTTTTGTTCGGAGCAAGCTCACTGTTCGGATCCCATTGGATACACAGTAGAGTAGAAGAGTGCTCTTTTCTCAAAAGCAGAGTGTGTTCTTGTAAGGCGAGCTAGCGTTTGTTTCCCAGTCCTAAATCGAGTTGAATCACATGCAGTTTCTTGTCCTATGAGCAAGAGTTGTTTTCTGGTAAGAAGAGTCACTATTGCGCTCCCATTGTCATACACAGGGCAAATAGCACTTGCGTCTGTTCCCGGCATATACAGTGTATTGGACTGAAGAGGATCTACTGTTCTTGTCAGTTTCCTAAGTAGAATTGAACTAGATATGGCCGTGTGCGTAGGAAGCACAGTTCTTTTGTTCTGAGAATGCTCACTGTTCTGGCCTTATAGGAAAGACATTAGAGTAGAAGAGTGCTCCTTTCTCAAAAGCAAAGTGTGTTTCTTGTAAGTCAAGCTAGCGTTTGTTTCCCAGTTCTAAATGGAGTTGAATCACATGCAGTTTCTGGTCCTACGAGCAAGAGTTGTTTTTCTGGTAAGAAGAGTCACTATTGCGCTCCCATTGTCATAAACGGGGTAAATAGCACTGGCATCTGTGTACAGATGTAGTGGACTGAAGAGGATCTGCTGTTCTTGTCAGTTTCCTAAGCATAATTGAACTAGATATGGCCCATGTGTGTAGGAAGCACAGTTCTTTTGTTCTGAGCAAGCTCACTGTTCGGACACCATAGGAAACACAGTAGAGTAGAGGAGTGCTCTTTTCTCAAAAGCAGAGTGTGTTTCTTGTAAGGTGAGCTAATGTTTGTTTCTCAATCAGAAATGGAGTTGAATCCCATGCAGTTTCTGGTCCTACGAGCAAGAGGTGTTTTCTGATAAGAAGAGTCACTATTGCACTCCTATTGCCATACAGTGCAAATAGCACGCGCGTATGTTCCCAGCTAGTACAGTGTATTGGACTGAAGAGGAGCTACAGTTCTTGTCAGTTTCCTAATTAGAGTTGAACTAGATATGGCCGTGTGTGTAGGAAGCACAGTTCTTTTGTTCTGAGCAAGCTCACTGTTCAGACCACATAGGAAACACAGTAGAGTAGAAGAGTGCTCTTTTTCAAAACGCTGAGTGTGTTTCTTGTAAGGCAAGGTAGCATTTGTTTCCCAGTCCTAAATGGAGTTGAATCACATCCTGTTTTTTGGTCCTACGAGCAAGAGTTGTTTTCTGGTAAGGAAAGTCACTATTGCCACTCCCATTGCCATACACAGTGCAAATAGCACTCGCGTCTGTTCCCAGCATATACAGTTTATTGGACTGAAGCGGAGCTATTGTTCTTGTCAGTTTCCTAAGTAGAGTTGAACTAGATATGGCCCCTGTGTGTAGGAAGCACATTTCTTTGTTCTGAGCAAGCTCACTATTCCGACCCCTTAGGAAACACAGTAGAGTAGAAGAGTGCTCTTTTCTCAAAATCAGAGTGTCTTTCTTGTAAGGTGAGCTAGTGTTTGTTTCCCAGTCAAAAATGGAGTTGAATCCCATGCAGTTTCTGGTCCTATGAGCAAGAGTTGTTTTCTGATAAGAAGAGTCACTATTGTGCTCCTATTGCCATACACAGTGCAAATAGCACTCGCGTCTGTTTCCAGCTAGTACAGTGTATTGGACTGAAAAGGAGCTACCGTTCTTGTCAGTTTCCTAAGCAGAGTTGAACTAGATATGGCCCGTGTGTGTAGGAAGCACAGTTCTTTTGTTCTGAGCAAGCTCACTGTTGGGACCCCCATAGGAAAGACAGTAGAGTAGAAGAGTGCTTTTCTCAAAAGCAGAGTGTGTTTCTTGTAAGGCGAGCTAGCGTTTGTTTCCCAGTCATAAATGGAGATGAATCACATGCAGTTTCTTGTCCTACGAGCAAAGTTGTTTTCTGGTAAGAAGAGTCACTATTGCGCTCCCTTAGTCATACACAGGGCAAATAGCACTGGCGTCTGTTCCCAGCATGTACAGTGTATTGGACTGAAGAGGATCTACTGTTCTTGTCAGTTTCCTAAGCAGAATTGAACTAGATATGGCCGTATTTGTAGGAAGCACAGTTCTTTTGTTCTGAGCATACTCAATGTTCTGGCCATATAGGAAACACAGTAGAGTAGAAGAGTGCTCTTTTCTCAAAAGCAGAGTGTGTTTCTTGTAAGTTGAGCTAGCGTTTTTTTCCCAGTCCTAAATGGAGTTGAATCACATGCAGTTTTTGGTCCTACGAGCAAGAGTTGTTTTCTGGTAAGTAAAGTCACTATTGCACTCCCATTGCCATACACAGTGCAAATAGCACTCGTGTCTGTTTGCAGCAAGTACAGTGTATTGGACTGAAGCAGAGCTACTGTTCTTGTAGTTTCCTAAGCAGAGTTGAACTAGATATGGCCCCTGTGTGTAGGAAGCACAGTTCTTTTGTTCTGAGAATGCTCACTGTTCTGGCCCTATAGGAAAGACATTAGAGTAGAAGAGTGCTCTTTTCTCAAAAGCAGAGTGTGTTTCGTGTAAGGCGAGCTAGCGATAGTTTCCCAATCCTAAATGGAGATGAATCACATGCAGTTTCTGGTCCTACGAGCAAGAGTTGTTTTCTGGTAAGAAGAGTCACTATTGCGCTCCCATTGTGATACTAGGGCAAATAGCACTGGCGTCTCTTCCCAGCATGCACAGTGTATTGGACTGAAGAGGATCTACTGTTCTTGTCAGTTTCCTAAGCAGAGTTGAACTAGATATGGACCGTGTGTGTAGGAAGCACAGTTCTTTCGTTCTGCGAATGCTCACTGTTCTGGCCCTATAGGAAACACATTAGAGTAGAAGACTACTCTTTCTCAAAAGCAGAGTGTGTTTCTTGTAAGTCGAGCTAGCGTTTGTTTCCCCGTCCTAAATGGAGTTGAATCCCATGCAGTTTCTGGTCCTACCAGCAAGAGTTCTTTTCTGGTAAGAAGAGTCACTATTGTGCTCCCATTGTCATACACAAGGAAAATAGCACTGGCGTCTAATCCCAGCAAGTACAGTGTATTGGACTGAAGAGGATCTACCTTTCTTGTCAGTTTCCTAAGCAGAGTTGAATTAGATATGGCCCGTGTGTGTAGGAAGCACAGTTCTTTTGTTCTGAGCAAGCTCACTGTTCGGACCCCATAGGAAACACAGTAGAGTAGAAGAGTGCTCTTTTCTCAAAAGCAGAGTGTGTTTCTTGTAAGGCGAGCTAGCATTTGTTTCCCTGTCCTAAATGGAGTTGAATCACATCCTGTTTTTGGTCTTACGAGCAAGAGTTTTTTTCTGGTAAGGAAAGTCAGTATTGCACTCCCATTTCCAGACACAGTGCAAATAGCACTCCCGTCTGTTCCAAGCAAGTACAGTGTATTGGACTGAAGAGGAGCTACTGTTCTTGTCAGTTTCCTAAGTAGAGTTGAACCAGATATGGCCCGTGTGTGTAGGAAGCACAGTTCTTTTGTTCGGAGCAAGCTCTCTGTTCGGATCCCATTGGATACACAGTAGAGTAGAAGACTGCTCCTTTCTCAAAAGCAGAGTGTGTTTCTTGTAAGTCAAGCTAGCGTTTGTTTCCCAGTTCTAAATGGAGTTGAATCACATACAGTTTCTGGTCCTACGAGCAAGAGTTGTTTTCTGGTAAGAAGAGTCACTATTGCGCTCCCATTGTCATAAACGGGGCAAATAGCACTGGCATCTGTGTACAGATGTATTGGACTGAAGAGGATCTGCTCTTCTTGTCAGTTTCCTAAGCATAATTGAACTAGATATGGCCCGTGTGTAGGAAGCACAGTTCTTTTGTTCTGAGCAAGCTCACTGTTCGGACCCCATAGGAAACACAGTAGAGTAGAAGAGTGCTCTTTTCTCAAAAGCAGAGTGTGTTTCTTGTAAGGTGAGCTAGTATTTGTTTCCCAATTAGAAATGGAGTTGAATCCCATGCAGTTTCTGGTCCTATGAGCAAGAGGTGTTTTCTGATAAGAAGAGTCACTATTGCACTCCTATTGCCATACACAGTGCAAATAGCACGCGAGTCTGTTCCCAGCTAGTACAGTGTATTGGACTGAAGAGGAGCTACCGTTCTTGTCAGTTTCCTAATTAGAGTTGAACTAGATATGGCCCCTGTGTGTAGCAAGCACATTTCTTTTGTTCTGAGCAAGCTCACTATTCCGACCCCATAGGAAACACAGTAGAGTAGAAGAGTGCTCTTTTCTCAAAATCAGAGTGTCTGTCTTGTAAGGTGAGCTAGTGTTTGTTTCCCAGTCAAAAATGGAGTTGAATCCCATGCATTTTCTGGTCCTATGAGCAAGAGTTGTTTTCTGATAAGAAGAGTCACTATTGTGCTCCTATTGCCATACACAGTGCAAATAGCACTCGCATCTGTTCCCAGCTAGTACAGTGTATTGGACTCTAAAGGAGCTACCGTTCTTGTCAGTTTCCTAAGCAGAGTTGAACTAGATATGGCCCGTGTGTGTAGGAAGCACAGTTCTTTTTTTCTGAACAAGCTCACTGTTGGGACCCCATAGGAAAGACAGTAGAGTAGAAGAGTGCTCTCTTCTCAAAAGCAGAGTGTGTTTCTTGTAAAGCGAGCTAGCGTTTGTTTCCCAGTCATAAATGGAGTTGAATCCCATGCAGTTTCTTGCCCTACGAGCAAGAGTTGTTTTCTGGTAAGAAGAGTCACTATTGTGCTCCCATTGTCATACACAGGGCAAATAGCACTAGCGTCTGTTCCCAGCATGTACAGTGTATTGGACTGAAGAGGATCTACTGTTCTTGTCAGTTTCCTAAGCAGAATTGAACTAGATATGGCCGTATTTGTAGGAAGCACAGTTCTTTTGTTCTGAGCAAACTCACTGTTCTGGCCATATAGGAAACACCGTAGAGTAGAAGAGTGCTCTTTTCTCAAAAGCAGAGTGTGTTTCTTGTAAGGTGAGCTAGCGTTTTTTTCCCAGTCCTAAATGGAGTTGAATCACATGCAGTTTTTGGTCCTACGAGCAAGAGTTGTTTTCTGGTAAGGAAAGTCACTATTGCGCTCCCATTGCCATACACAGTGCAAATAGCACTCGTGTCTGTTCCCAGCAAGTACAGTGTATTGGACTGAAGCGGAGCTACTGTTCTTGTCAGTTTCCTAAGCAGAGTTGAACTAGATATGGCCCCTGTGTGTAGGAAGCACAATTCTTTTGTTCTGAGAATGCTCACTGTTCTGGCCCTATAGGAAACACAGTAGAGTAGAAGAGTGCTCTTTTCTCAAAAGCAGAGTGTGTTTCTTGTAAGGCGAGCTAGCGATTGTTTCCCAATCCTAAATGGACATGAATCACATGCAGTTTCTGGTCCTACGAGCAAGAGTTGTTTTCTGGTAAGAAGAGTCACTATTGCGCTCCCATTGTGATACTAGGGCAAATAGCACTGGCGTCTGTTCCCAGCATGTACAGTGTATTGGACTGAAGAGGAGCTACTGTTAATGTCAGTTTCCTAAGGAGAGTTGAACTAGATATGGCCCCTGTGTGTAGGAAGCACAGTTCTTTTGTTCTGAGAATGCTCACTGTTCGGGCACCAGAGGAAACACAGTAGAGTAGAAGAGTGCTCTTTTCTCAAAAGCAGAGTGTGTTTCTTGTAAGGCGAGGTAGCGTTTGTTTCCCAGTCCTAAATAGAGTTCAATCACATGCAGTTTTTGGTCCTACGACCAAGAGATGTTTTCTGGTAAGGAAAGTCACTATTGCGCTCCCATTGCCATACACAGTGCAAATAGCACTCACGTCTGTTCCCAGCAAGAACAGTGTATTGGACTGAAGAGGAGCAACTGTTCTTGTCAGTTTCCAAAGCGGAGTTGAACTAGATATGGCCCGTGTGTGTAGGAATAACAGTTCTTTTGTTCTGAGCAAGCTCACTGTTCGGACCCCATAGGAAACACAGTCGAGTAGAAGAGTGCACTTTTCTCAAAAGCAGAGTGTGTTTCTTGTAAGGCGAGCTAGCGTTTGTTTCCCAGTCCTAAATGGAGTTGAATCCCATGCAGTTTCTGGTCCTACGAGCAAGAGTTGTTATCTGATAAGAAGAGTCACTATTGCACTCCTATTGCCATACAAAGTGCAAATAGCACACGAGTCTGTTCCCAGCTAGTACAGTGTATTGGACTGAAGAGGAGCTACCGTTCTTGTCAGTTTCCTAATTAGAGTTGAACTAGATATGGCCCCTGTGTGTAGCAAGCACATTTCTTTTGTTCTGAGCAAGCTCACTATTCCGACCCCATAGGAAACACAGTAGAGTAGAAGAGTGCTCTTTTCTCAAAATCAGAGTGTCTTTCTTGTAAGGTGATCTAGTGTTTGTTTCCCAGTCAAAAATGGAGTTGAATCCCATGCAGTTTCTGGTCCTATGAGCAAGAGTTGTTTTCTGATAAGAAGAGTCACTATTGTGCTCCTATTGCCATACACAGTGCAAATAGCACTCGCATCTGTTCCCAGCTAGTACAGTGTATTGGACTCTAAAGGAGCTACCGTTCTTGTCAGTTTCCTAAGCAGAGTTGAACTAGATATGGCCCGTGTGTGTAGGAAGCACAGTTCTTTTGTTCTGAGCAAGCTCACTGTTGGGACCCCATAGGAAAGACAGTAGAGTAGAAGAGTGCTCTCTTCTCAAAAGCAGAGTGTGTTTCTTGTAAGGCGAGCTAGCGTTTGTTTCCCAGTCTTAAATGGAGTTGAATCCCATGCAGTTTCTTGTCCTACGAGCAAGAGTTGTTTTCTGGTAAGAAGAGTCACTATTGTGCTCCCATTGTCATACACAGGGCAAATAGCACTAGCGTCTGTTCCCAGCATGTACAGTGTATTGGACTGAAGAGGATCTACTGTTCTTGTCAGTTTCCTAAGCAGAATTGAACTAGATATGGCCGTATTTGTACGAAGCACAGTTCTTTTTTCTGAGCAAACTCACTGTTCTGGCCATATAGGAAAAACAGTAGAGTAGAAGAGTGCTCTTTTCTCAAAAGCAGAGTGTGTTTCTTGTAAGGTGAGCTAGCGTTTTTTTCCCAGTCCTAAATGGAGTTGAATCACATGCAGTTTTTTTCGTCCTACGAGGAAGAGTTGTTTTCTGGTAAGGAAAGTCACTATTGCGCTCCCATTGCCATACACAGTGCAAATAGCACTCGTGTCTGTTCCCAGCAAGTACAGTGTATTGGACTGAAGAGGAGTTACTGTTCTTGTCAGTTTCCTAAGCAGAGTTGAACTAGATATGGCCCCTGTGTGTAGGAAGCACAATTCTTTTTTTCTGAGAATGCTCACTGTTCTGGCCCTATAGGAAACACAGTAGAGTAGAAGAGTGCTCTTTTCTCAAAAGCAGAGTGTGTTTCTTGTAAGGCGAGCTAGCGATTGTTTCCCAATCCTAAATGGAGATGAATCACATGCAGTTTCTGGTCCTACGAGCAAGAGTTGTTTTCTGGTAAGAAGAGTCACTATTGCGCTCCCATTGTGATACTAGGGCAAATAGCACTGGCGTCTGTTCCCAGCATGTACAGTGTATTGGACTGAAGAGGAGCTACTGTTAATGTCAGTTTCCTAAGCAGAGTTGAACTAGATATGGCCCCTGTGTGTAGGAAGCACAGTTCTTTTGTTCTGAGAATGCTCACTGTTCGGGCACCAGAGGAAACACAGTAGAGAAGAAGAGTGCTCTTTTCTCAAAAGCAGAGTGTGTTTCTTGTAAGGCGTGCTAGCGTTTGTTTCCCAGTCCTAAATAGAGTTGAATCACATGCAGTTTTTGGTCCTACGACCAAGAGATGTTTTCTGGTAAAGAAAGTCACTATTGCGCTCCCATTGCCATACACAGTGCAAATAGCACTCACTTCTGTTCCCAGCAAGAACAGTGTATTGGACTGAAGAGGAGCAACTGTTCTTGTCAGTTTCCAAAGCGGAGTTGAACTAGATATGGCCCGTGTGTGTAGGAATAACAGTTCTTTTGTTCTGAGCAAGCTCACTGTTCGGACCCCATAGGAAACACAGTCGAGTAGAAGAGTGCACTTTTCTCAAAAGCAGAGTGTGTTTCTTGTAAGGCGAGCTAGCGTTTGTTTCCCAGTCTTAAATGGAGTTGAATCACATGCAGTTTCTTGTCATACGAGCAAGAGTTGTTTTCTGGTAAGAAGAGTCACTATTGCGCTCCCATTGTCATACACAGGGCAAATAGCACTTGCGTCTGTTCCCAGCATATACAGTGTATTGGACTGAAGAGGATCTACTGTTCTTGTCAGTTTCCTAAGTAGAATTGAACTAGATATGGCCGTGTGCGTAGGAAGCACAGTTCTTTTGTTCTGAGAATGCTCACTGTTCTGGCCTTATAGGAAAGACATTAGAGTAGAAGAGTGCTCCTTTCTCAAAAGCAGAGTGTGTTTCTTGTAAGTCAAGCTAGCGTTTGTTTCCCAGTTCTAAATGGAGTTGAATCACATGCAGTTTCTGGTCCTACGAGCAAGAGTTGTTTTCTGGTAAGAAGAGTCACTATTGCGCTCCCATTGTCATAAACGGGGTAAATAGCACTGGCATCTGTGTACAGATGTAGTGGACTGAAGAGGATCTGCTGTTCTTGTCAGTTTCCTAAGCATAATTGAACTAGATATGGCCCATGTGTGTAGGAAGCACAGTTCTTTTGTTCTGAGCAAGCTCACTGTTCGGACCCCATAGGAAACACAGTAGAGTAGAGGAGTGCTCTTTTCTCAAAAGCAGAGTGTGTTTCTTGTAAGGTGAGCTAATGTTTGTTTCTCAATCAGAAATGGAGTTGAATCCCATGCAGTTTCTGGTCCTACGAGCAAGAGGTGTTTTCTGATAAGAAGAGTCACTATTGCACTCCTATTGCCATACAGTGCAAATAGCACGCGCGTATGTTCCCAGCTAGTACAGTGTATTGGACTGAAGAGGAGCTACAGTTCTTGTCAGTTTCCTAATTAGAGTTGAACTAGATATGGCCCGTGTGTGTAGGAAGCACAGTTCTTTTGTTCTGAGCAAGCTCACTGTTCAGACCACATAGGAAACACAGTAGAGTAGAAGAGTGCTCTTTTTTCAAAAGCTGAGTGTGTTTCTTGTAAGGCAAGGTAGCATTTGTTTCCCAGTCCTAAATGGAGTTGAATCACATCCTGTTTTTGGTCCTACGAGCAAGAGTTGTTTTCTGGTAAGGAAAGTCACTATTGCACTCCCATTGCCATACACAGTGCAAATAGCACTCGCGTCTGTTCCCAGCATATACAGTTTATTGGACTGAAGCGGAGCTATTGTTCTTGTCAGTTTCCTAAGTAGAGTTGAACTAGATATGGCCCTTGTGTGTAGGAAGCACATTTCTTTTGTTCTGAGCAAGCTCACTATTCCGACCCCTTAGGAAACACAGTAGAGTAGAAGAGTGCTCTTTTCTCAAAATCAGAGTGTCTTTCTTGTAAGGTGAGCTAGTGTTTGTTTCCCAGTCAAAAATGGAGTTGAATCCCATGCAGTTTCTGGTCCTATGAGCAAGAGTTGTTTTCTGATAAGAAGAGTCACTATTGTGCTCCTATTGCCATACACAGTGCAAATAGCACTCGCGTCTGTTTCCAGCTAGTACAGTGTATTGGACTGAAAAGGAGCTACCGTTCTTGTCAGTTTCCTAAGCAGAGTTGAACTAGATATGGCCCGTGTGTGTAGGAAGCACAGTTCTTTTGTTCTGAGCAAGCTCACTGTTGGGACCCCATAGGAAAGACAGTAGAGTAGAAGAGTGCTCTTTTCTCAAAAGCAGAGTGTGTTTCTTGTAAGGCGAGCTAGCGTTTGTTTCCCAGTCATAAATGGAGTTGAATCACATGCAGTTTCTTGTCCTACGAGCAAGAGTTGTTTTCTGGTAAGAAGAGTCACTATTGCGCTCCCATAGTCATGCACAGGGCAAATAGCACTGGCGTCTGTTCCCAGCATGTACAGTGTATTGGACTGAAGAGGATCTACTGTTCTTGTCAGTTTCCTAAGCAGAATTGAACTAGATATGGCCGTATTTGTAGGAAGCACAGTTCTTTTGTTCTGAGCATACTCAATGTTCTGGCCATATAGGAAACACAGTAGAGTAGAAGAGTGCTCTTTTCTCAAAAGCAGAGTGTGTTTCTTGTAAGTTGAGCTAGCGTTTTTTTCCCAGTCCTAAATGGAGTTGAACCACATGCAGTTTTTGGTCCTACGAGCAAGAGTTGTTTTCTGGTAAGTAAAGTCACTATTGCACTCCCATTGCCATACACAGTGCAAATAGCACTCGTGTCTGTTTGCAGCAAGTACAGTGTATTGGACTGAAGCGGAGCTACTGTTCTTGTCAGTTTCCTAAGCAGAGTTGAACTAGATATGGCCCCTGTGTGTAGGAAGCACAGTTCTTTTGTTCTGAGAATGCTCACTGTTCTGGCCCTATAGGAAAGACATTAGAGTAGAAGAGTGCTCTTTTCTCAAAAGCTGAGTGTGTTTCGTGTAAGGCGAGCTAGCGATAGTTTCCCAATCCTAAATGGAGATGAATCACATGCAGTTTCTGGTCCTACGAGCAAGAGTTGTTTTCTGGTAAGAAGAGTCACTATTGCGCTCCCATTGTGATACTAGGGCAAATAGCACTGGCGTCTCTTCCCAGCATGCACAGTGTATTGGACTGAAGAGGATCTACTGTTCTTGTCAGTTTCCTAAGCAGAGTTGAACTAGATATGGACCGTGTGTGTAGGAAGCACAGTTCTTTCGTTCTGCGAATGCTCACTGTTCTGGCCCTATAGGAAACACATTAGAGTAGAAGACTACTCTTTCTCAAAAGCAGAGTGTGTTTCTTGTAAGTCGAGCTAGCGTTTGTTTCCCCGTCCTAAATGGAGTTGAATCCCATGCAGTTTCTGGTCCTACCAGCAAGAGTTCTTTTCTGGTAAGAAGAGTCACTATTGTGCTCCCATTGTCATACACAAGGAAAATAGCACTGGCGTCTAATCCCAGCAAGTACAGTGTATTGGATTGAAGAGGATCTACCTTTCTTGTCAGTTTCCTAAGCAGAGTTGAATTAGATATGGCCCGTGTGTGTAGGAAGCACAGTTCTTTTGTTCTGAGCAAGCTCACTGTTCGGACCCCATAGGAAACACAGTAGAGTAGAAGAGTGCTCTTTTCTCAAAAGCAGAGTGTGTTTCTTGTAAGGCGAGCTAGCATTTGTTTCCCTGTCCTAAATGGAGTTGAATCACATCCTGTTTTTGGTCTTACGAGCAAGAGTTGTTTTCTGGTAAGGAAAGTCAGTATTGCACTCCCATTTCCAGACACAGTGCAAATAGCACTCCCGTCTGTTCCAAGCAAGTACAGTGTATTGGACTGAAGAGGAGCGACTGTTCTTGTCAGTTTCCTAAGTAGAGTTGAACCAGATATGGCCCGTGTGTGTAGGAAGCACAGTTCTTTTGTTCGGAGCAAGCTCACTGTTCGGATCCCATTGGATACACAGTAGAGTAGAAGACTGCTCCTTTCTCAAAAGCAGAGTGTGTTTCTTGTAAGTCAAGCTAGCGTTTGTTTCCCAGTTCTAAATGGAGTTGAATCACATACAGTTTCTGGTCCTACGAGCAAGAGTTGTTTTCTGGTAAGAAGAGTCACTATTGCGCTCCCATTGTCATAAACGGGGCAAATAGCACTGGCATCTGTGTACAGATGTATTGGACTGAAGAGGATCTGCTCTTCTTGTCAGTTTCCTAAGCATAATTGAACTAGATATGGCCCGTGTGTGTAGGAAGCACAGTTCTTTTGTTCTGAGCAAGCTCACTGTTCGGACCCCATAGGAAACACAGTAGAGTAGAAGAGTGCTCTTTTCACAAAAGCAGAGTGTGTTTCTTGTAAGGTGAGCTAGTATTTGTTTCCCAATCAGAAATGGAGTTGAATCCCATGCAGTTTCTGGTCCTATGAGCAAGAGGTGTTTTCTGATAAGAAGAGTCACTATTGCACTCCTATTGCCATACACAGTGCAAATAGCACGCGAGTCTGTTCCCAGCTAGTACAGTGTATTGGACTGAAGAGGAGCTACCGTTCTTGTCAGTTTCCTAATTAGAGTTGAACTAGATATGGCCCCTGTGTGTAGGAAGCACATTTCTTTTGTTCTGAGCAAGCTCACTATTCCGACCCCATAGGAAACACAGTAGAGTAGAAGAGTGCTCTTTTCTCAAAATCAGAGTGTCTTTCTTGTAAGGTGAGCTAGTGTTTGTTTCCCAGTCAAAAATGGAGTTGAATCCCATGCAGTTTCTGGTCCTATGAGCAAGAGTTGTTTTCTGATAAGAAGAGTCACTATTGTGCTCCTATTGCCATACACAGTGCAAATAACACTCGCATCTGTTCCCAGCTAGTACAGTGTATTGGACTCTAAAGGAGCTACCGTTCTTGTCAGTTTCCTAAGCAGAGTTGAACTAGATATGGCCCGTGTGTGTAGGAAGCACAGTTCTTTTTTTCTGAGCAAGCTCACTGTTGGGACCCCATAGGAAAGACAGTAGAGTAGAAGAGTGCTCTCTTCTCAAAAGCAGAGTGTGTTTCTTGTAAAGCGAGCTAGCGTTTGTTTCCCAGTCATAAATGGAGTTGAATCCCATGCAGTTTCTTGCCCTACGAGCAAGAGTTGTTTTCTGGTAAGAAGAGTCACTATTGTGCTCCCATTGTCATACACAGGGCAAATAGCACTAGCGTCTGTTCCCAGCATGTACAGTGTATTGGACTGAAGAGGATCTACTGTTCTTGTCAGTTTCCTAAGCAGAATTGAACTAGATATGGCCGTATTTGTAGGAAGCACAGTTCTTTTGTTCTGAGCAAACTCACTGTTCTGGCCATATAGGAAACACAGTAGAGTAGAAGAGTGCTCTTTTCTCAAAAGCAGAGTGTGTTTCTTGTAAGGTGAGCTAGCGTTTTTTTCCCAGTCCTAAATGGAGTTGAATCACATGCAGTTTTTGGTCCTACGAGCAAGAGTTGTTTTCTGGTAAGGAAAGTCACTATTGCGCTCCCATTGCCATACACAGTGCAAATAGCACTCGTGTCTGTTCCCAGCAAGTACAGTGTATTGGACTGAAGCGGAGCTACTGTTCTTGTCAGTTTCCTAAGCAGAGTTGAACTAGATATGGCCCCTGTGTGTAGGAAGCACAATTCTTTTGTTCTGAGAATGCTCACTGTTCTGGCCCTATAGGAAACACAGTAGAGTAGAAGAGTGCTCTTTTCTCAAAAGCAGAGTGTGTTTCTTGTAAGGCGAGCTAGCGATTGTTTCCCAATCCTAAATGGAGATGAATCACATGCAGTTTCTGGTCCTACGAGCAAGAGTTGTTTTCTGGTAAGAAGAGTCACTATTGTGCTCCCATTGTGATACTAGGGCAAATAGCACTGGCGTCTGTTCCCAGCATGTACAGTGTATTGGACTGAAGAGGAGCTACTGTTAATGTCAGTTTCCTAAGGAGAGTTGAACTAGATATGGCCCCTGTGTGTAGGAAGCACAGTTCTTTTGTTCTGAGAATGCTCACTGTTCGGGCACCAGAGGAAACACAGTAGAGTAGAAGAGTGCTCTTTTCTCAAAAGCAGAGTGTGTTTCTTGTAAGGCGAGGTAGCGTTTGTTTCCCAGTCCTAAATAGAGTTCAATCACATGCAGTTTTTGGTCCTACGACCAAGAGATGTTTTCTGGTAAGGAAAGTCACTATTGCGCTCCCATTGCCATACACAGTGCAAATAGCACTCACGTCTGTTCCCAGCAAGAACAGTGTATTGGACTGAAGAGGAGCAACTGTTCTTGTCAGTTTCCAAAGCGGAGTTGAACTAGATATGGCCCGTGTGTGTAGGAATAACAGTTCTTTTGTTCCGAGCAAGCTCACTGTTCGGACCCCATAGGAAACACAGTCGAGTAGAAGAGTGCACTTTTCTCAAAAGGAGAGTGTGTTTCTTGTAAGGCGAGCTAGCGTTTGTTTCCCAGTCCTAAATGGAGTTGAATCCCATGCAGTTTCTGGTCCTACGAGCAAGAGGTGTTATCTGATAAGAAGAGTCACTATTGCACTCCTATTGCCATACAAAGTGCAAATAGCACACGAGTCTGTTCCCAGCTAGTACAGTGTATTGGACTGAAGAGGAGCTACCGTTCTTGTCAGTTTCCTAATTAGAGTTGAACTAGATATGGCCCCTGTGTGTAGCAAGCACATTTCTTTTGTTCTGAGCAAGCTCACTATTCCGACCCCATAGGAAACACAGTAGAGTAGAAGAGTGCTCTTTTCTCAAAATCAGAGTGTCTTTCTTGTAAGGTGAGCTAGTGTTTGTTTCCCAGTCAAAAATGGAGTTGAATCCCATGCAGTTTCTGGTCCTATGAGCAAGAGTTGTTTTCTGATAAGAAGAGTCACTATTGTGCTCCTATTGCCATTCACAGTGCAAATAGCACTCGCATCTGTTCCCAGCTAGTACAGTGTATTGGACTCTAAAGGAGCTACCGTTCTTGTCAGTTTCCTAAGCAGAGTTGAACTAGATATGGCCCGTGTGTGTAGGAAGCACAGTTCTTTTTTTCTGAGCAAGCTCACTGTTGGGACCCCATAGGAAAGACAGTAGAGTAGAAGAGTGCTCTCTTCTCAAAAGCAGAGTGTGTTTTTTGTAAGGCGAGCTAGCGTTTGTTTCCCAGTCTTAAATGGAGTTGAATCCCATGCAGTTTCTTGTCCTACGAGCAAGAGTTGTTTTCTGGTAAGAAGAGTCACTATTGTGCTCCCATTGTCATACACAGGGCAAATAGCACTAGCGTCTGTTCCCAGCATGTACAGTGTATTGGACTGAAGAGGATCTACTGTTCTTGTCAGTTTCCTAAGCAGAATTGAACTAGATATGGCCGTATTTGTACGAAGCACAGTTCTTTTTTCTGAGCAAACTCACTGTTCTGGCCATATAGGAAACACAGTAGAGTAGAAGAGTGCTCTTTTCTCAAAAGCAGAGTGTGTTTCTTGTAAGGTGAGCTAGCGTTTTTTTCCCAGTCCTAAATGGAGTTGAATCACATGCAGTTTTTGGTCCTACGAGCAAGAGTTGTTTTCTGGTAAGGAAAGTCACTATTGCGCTCCCATTGCCATACACAGTGCAAATAGCACTCGTGTCTGTTCCCAGCAAGTACAGTGTATTGGACTGATCAGGAGTTACTGTTCCTGTCAGTTTCCTAAGCAGAGTTGAACTAGATATGGCCCCTGTGTGTAGGAAGCACAATTCTTTTGTTCTGAGAATGCTCACTGTTCTGGCCCTATAGGAAACACAGTAGAGTAGAAGAGTGCTCTTTTCTCAAAAGCAGAGTGTGTTTCTTGTAAGGCGAGCTAGCGATTGTTTCCCAATCCTAAATGGAGATGAATCACATGCAGTTTCTGGTCCTACGAGCAAGAGTTGTTTTCTGGTAAGAAGAGTCACTATTGCGCTCCCATTGTGATACTAGGGCAAATAGCACTGGCGTCTGTTCCCAGCATGTACAGTGTATTGGACTGAAGAGGAGCTACTGTTAATGTCAGTTTCCTAAGCAGAGTTGAACTAGATATGGCCCCTGTGTGTAGGAAGCACAGTTCTTTTGTTCTGAGAATGCTCACTGTTCGGGCACCAGAGGAAACACAGTAGAGAAGAAGAGTGCTCTTTTCTCAAAAGCAGAGTGTGTTTCTTGTAAGGCGTGCTAGCGTTTGTTTCCCAGTCCTAAATAGAGTTGAATCACATGCAGTTTTTGGTCCTACGACCAAGAGATGTTTTCTGGTAAAGAAAGTCACTATTGCGCTCCCATTGCCATACACAGTGCAAATAGCACTCACGTCTGTTCCCAGCAAGAACAGTGTATTGGACTGAAGAGGAGCAACTGTTCTTGTCAGTTTCCAAAGCGGAGTTGAACTAGATATGGCCCGTGTGTGTAGGAATAACAGTTCTTTTGTTCTGAGCAAGCTCACTGTTCGGACCCCATAGGAAACACAGTCGAGTAGAAGAGTGCACTTTTCTCAAAAGCAGAGTGTGTTTCTTGTAAGGCGAGCTAGCGTTTGTTTCCCAGTCTTAAATGGAGTTGAATCACATGCAGTTTCTTGTCATACGAGCAAGAGTTGTTTTCTGGTAAGAAGAGTCACTATTGCGCTCCCCTTGTCATACACAGGGCAAATAGCACTTGCGTCTGTTCCCAGCATATACAGTGTATTGGACTGAAGAGGATCTACTGTTCTTGTCAGTTTCCTAAGTAGAATTGAACTAGATATGGCCGTGTGCGTAGGAAGCACAGTTCTTTTGTTCTGAGAATGCTCACTGTTCTGGCCTTATAGGAAAGACATTAGAGTAGAAGAGTGCTCCTTTCTCAAAAGCAGAGTGTGTTTCTTGTAAGTCAAGCTAGCGTTTGTTTCCCAGTTCTAAATGGAGTTGAATCACATGCAGTTTCTGGTCCTACGAGCAAGAGTTGTTTTCTGGTAAGAAGAGTCACTATTGCGCTCCCATTGTCATAAACGGGGTAAATAGCACTGGCATCTGTGTACAGATGTAGTGGACTGAAGAGGATCTGCTGTTCTTGTCAGTTTCCTAAGCATAATTGAACTAGATATGGCCCATGTGTGTAGGAAGCACAGTTCTTTTGTTCTGAGCAAGCTCACTGTTCGGACACCATAGGAAACACAGTAGAGTAGAGGAGTGCTCTTTTCTCAAAAGCAGAGTGTGTTTCTTGTAAGGTGAGCTAATGTTTGTTTCTCAATCAGAAATGGAGTTGAATCCCATGCAGTTTCTGGTCCTACGAGCAAGAGGTGTTTTCTGATAAGAAGAGTCACTATTGCACTCCTATTGCCATACAGTGCAAATAGCACGCGCGTATGTTCCCAGCTAGTACAGTGTATTGGACTGAAGAGGAGCTACAGTTCTTGTCAGTTTCCTAATTAGAGTTGAACTAGATATGGCCCGTGTGTGTAGGAAGCACAGTTCTTTTGTTCTGAGCAAGCTCACTGTTCAGACCACATAGGAAACACAGTAGAGTAGAAGAGTGCTCTTTTTTCAAAAGCTGAGTGTGTTTCTTGTAAGGCAAGGTAGCATTTGTTTCCCAGTCCTAAATGGAGTTGAATCACATCCTGTTTTTGGTCCTACGAGCAAGAGTTGTTTTCTGGTAAGGAAAGTCACTATTGCACTCCCATTGCCATACACAGTGCAAATAGCACTCGCGTCTGTTCCCAGCATATACAGTTTATTGGACTGAAGCGGAGCTATTGTTCTTGTCAGTTTCCTAAGTAGAGTTGAACTAGATATGGACCCTGTGTGTAGGAAGCACATTTCTTTTGTTCTGAGCAAGCTCACTATTCCGACCCCTTAGGAAACACAGTAGAGTAGAAGAGTGCTCTTTTCTCAAAATCAGAGTGTCTTTCTTGTAAGGTGAGCTAGTGTTTGTTTCCCAGTCAAAAATGGAGTTGAATCCCATGCAGTTTCTGGTCCTATGAGCAAGAGTTGTTTTCTGATAAGAAGAGTCACTATTGTGCTCCTATTGCCATACACAGTGCATATAGCACTCGCGTCTGTTTCCAGCTAGTACAGTGTATTGGACTGAAAAGGAGCTACCGTTCTTGTCAGTTTCCTAAGCAGAGTTGAACTAGATATGGCCCGTGTGTGTAGGAAGCACAGTTCTTTTGTTCTGAGCAAGCTCACTGTTGGGACCCCATAGGAAAGACAGTAGAGTAGAAGAGTGCTCTTTTCTCAAAAGCAGAGTGTGTTTCTTGTAAGGCGAGCTAGCGTTTGTTTCCCAGTCATAAATGGAGTTGAATCACATGCAGTTTCTTGTCCTACGAGCAAGAGTTGTTTTCTGGTAAGAAGAGTCACTATTGCGCTCCCATAGTCATGCACAGGGCAAATAGCACTGGCGTCTGTTCCCAGCATGTACAGTGTATTGGACTGAAGAGGATCTACTGTTCTTGTCAGTTTCCTAAGCAGAATTGAACTAGATATGGCCGTATTTGTAGGAAGCACAGTTCTTTTGTTCTGAGCATACTCAATGTTCTGGCCATATAGGAAACACAGTAGAGTAGAAGAGTGCTCTTTTCTCAAAAGCAGAGTGTGTTTCTTGTAAGTTGAGCTAGCGTTTTTTTCCCAGTCCTAAATGGAGTTGAATCACATGCAGTTTTTGGTCCTACGAGCAAGAGTTGTTTTCTGGTAAGTAAAGTCACTATTGCACTCCCATTGCCATACACAGTGCAAATAGCACTCGTGTCTGTTTGCAGCAAGTACAGTGTATTGGACTGAAGCGGAGCTACTGTTCTTGTCAGTTTCCTAAGCAGAGTTGAACTAGATATGGCCCCTGTGTGTAGGAAGCACAGTTCTTTTGTTCTGAGAATGCTCACTGTTCTGGCCCTATAGGAAAGACATTAGAGTAGAAGAGTGCTCTTTTCTCAAAAGCTGAGTGTGTTTCGTGTAAGGCGAGCTAGCGATAGTTTCCCAATCCTAAATGGAGATGAATCACATGCAGTTTCTGGTCCTACGAGCAAGAGTTGTTTTCTGGTAAGAAGAGTCACTATTGCGCTCCCATTGTGATACTAGGGCAAATAGCACTGGCGTCTCTTCCCAGCATGCACAGTGTATTGGACTGAAGAGGATCTACTGTTCTTGTCAGTTTCCTAAGCAGAGTTGAACTAGATATGGACCGTGTGTGTAGGAAGCACAGTTCTTTCGTTCTGCGAATGCTCACTGTTCTGGCCCTATAGGAAACACATTAGAGTAGAAGACTACTCTTTCTCAAAAGCAGAGTGTGTTTCTTGTAAGTCGAGCTAGCGTTTGTTTCCCCGTCCTAAATGGAGTTGAATCCCATGCAGTTTCTGGTCCTACCAGCAAGAGTTCTTTTCTGGTAAGAAGAGTCACTATTGTGCTCCCATTGTCATACACAAGGAAAATAGCACTGGCGTCTAATCCCAGCAAGTACAGTGTATTGGACTGAAGAGGATCTACCTTTCTTGTCAGTTTCCTAAGCAGAGTTGAATTAGATATGGCCCGTGTGTGTAGGAAGCACAGTTCTTTTGTTCTGAGCAAGCTCACTGTTCGGACCCCATAGGAAACACAGTAGAGTAGAAGAGTGCTCTTTTCTCAAAAGCAGAGTGTGTTTCTTGTAAGGCGAGCTAGCATTTGTTTCCCTGTCCTAAATGGAGTTGAATCACATCCTGTTTTTGGTCTTACGAGCAAGAGTTGTTTTCTGGTAAGGAAAGTCAGTATTGCACTCCCATTTCCAGACACAGTGCAAATAGCACTCCCGTCTGTTCCAAGCAAGTACAGTGTATTGGACTGAAGAGGAGCGACTGTTCTTGTCAGTTTCCTAAGTAGAGTTGAACCAGATATGGCCCGTGTGTGTAGGAAGCACAGTTCTTTTGTTCGGAGCAAGCTCACTGTTCGGATCCCATTGGATACACAGTAGAGTAGAAGACTGCTCCTTTCTCAAAAGCAGAGTGTGTTTCTTGTAAGTCAAGCTAGCGTTTGTTTCCCAGTTCTAAATGGAGTTGAATCACATACAGTTTCTGGTCCTACGAGCAAGAGTTGTTTTCTGGTAAGAAGAGTCACTATTGCGCTCCCATTGTCATAAACGGGGCAAATAGCACTGGCATCTGTGTACAGATGTATTGGACTGAAGAGGATCTGCTCTTCTTGTCAGTTTCCTAAGCATAATTGAACTAGATATGGCCCGTGTGTGTAGGAAGCACAGTTCTTTTGTTCTGAGCAAGCTCACTGTTCGGACCCCATAGGAAACACAGTAGAGTAGAAGAGTGCTCTTTTCACAAAAGCAGAGTGTGTTTCTTGTAAGGTGAGCTAGTATTTGTTTCCCAATCAGAAATGGAGTTGAATCCCATGCAGTTTCTGGTCCTATGAGCAAGAGGTGTTTTCTGATAAGAAGAGTCACTATTGCACTCCTATTGCCATACACAGTGCAAATAGCACGCGAGTCTGTTCCCAGCTAGTACAGTGTATTGGACTGAAGAGGAGCTACCGTTCTTGTCAGTTTCCTAATTAGAGTTGAACTAGATATGGCCCCTGTGTGTAGCAAGCACATTTCTTTTGTTCTGAGCAAGCTCACTATTCCGACCCCATAGGAAACACAGTAGAGTAGAAGAGTGCTCTTTTCTCAAAATCAGAGTGTCTTTCTTGTAAGGTGAGCTAGTGTTTGTTTCCCAGTCAAAAATGGAGTTGAATCCCATGCAGTTTCTGGTCCTATGAGCAAGAGTTGTTTTCTGATAAGAAGAGTCACTATTGTGCTCCTATTGCCATACACAGTGCAAATAACACTCGCATCTGTTCCCAGCTAGTACAGTGTATTGGACTCTAAAGGAGCTACCGTTCTTGTCAGTTTCCTAAGCAGAGTTGAACTAGATATGGCCCGTGTGTGTAGGAAGCACAGTTCTTTTTTTCTGAGCAAGCTCACTGTTGGGACCCCATAGGAAAGACAGTAGAGTAGAAGAGTGCTCTCTTCTCAAAAGCAGAGTGTGTTTCTTGTAAAGCGAGCTAGCGTTTGTTTCCCAGTCATAAATGGAGTTGAATCCCATGCAGTTTCTTGCCCTACGAGCAAGAGTTGTTTTCTGGTAAGAAGAGTCACTATTGTGCTCCCATTGTCATACACAGGGCAAATAGCACTAGCGTCTGTTCCCAGCATGTACAGTGTATTGGACTGAAGAGGATCTACTGTTCTTGTCAGTTTCCTAAGCAGAATTGAACTAGATATGGCCGTATTTGTAGGAAGCACAGTTCTTTTGTTCTGAGCAAACTCACTGTTCTGGCCATATAGGAAACACAGTAGAGTAGAAGAGTGCTCTTTTCTCAAAAGCAGAGTGTGTTTCTTGTAAGGTGAGCTAGCGTTTTTTTCCCAGTCCTAAATGGAGTTGAATCACATGCAGTTTTTGGTCCTACGAGCAAGAGTTGTTTTCTGGTAAGGAAAGTCACTATTGCGCTCCCATTGCCATACACAGTGCAAATAGCACTCGTGTCTGTTCCCAGCAAGTACAGTGTATTGGACTGAAGCGGAGCTACTGTTCTTGTCAGTTTCCTAAGCAGAGTTGAACTAGATATGGCCCCTGTGTGTAGGAAGCACAATTCTTTTGTTCTGAGAATGCTCACTGTTCTGGCCCTATAGGAAACACAGTAGAGTAGAAGAGTGCTCTTTTCTCAAAAGCAGAGTGTGTTTCTTGTAAGGCGAGCTAGCGATTGTTTCCCAATCCTAAATGGAGATGAATCACATGCAGTTTCTGGTCCTACGAGCAAGAGTTGTTTTCTGGTAAGAAGAGTCACTATTGCGCTCCCATTGTGATACTAGGGCAAATAGCACTGGCGTCTGTTCCCAGCATGTACAGTGTATTGGACTGAAGAGGAGCTACTGTTAATGTCAGTTTCCTAAGGAGAGTTGAACTAGATATGGCCCCTGTGTGTAGGAAGCACAGTTCTTTTGTTCTGAGAATGCTCACTGTTCGGGCACCAGAGGAAACACAGTAGAGTAGAAGAGTGCTCTTTTCTCAAAAGCAGAGTGTGTTTCTTGTAAGGCGAGGTAGCGTTTGTTTCCCAGTCCTAAATAGAGTTCAATCACATGCAGTTTTTGGTCCTACGACCAAGAGATGTTTTCTGGTAAGGAAAGTCACTATTGCGCTCCCATTGCCATACACAGTGCAAATAGCACTCACGTCTGTTCCCAGCAAGAACAGTGTATTGGACTGAAGAGGAGCAACTGTTCTTGTCAGTTTCCAAAGCGGAGTTGAACTAGATATGGCCCGTGTGTGTAGGAATAACAGTTCTTTTGTTCCGAGCAAGCTCACTGTTCGGACCCCATAGGAAACACAGTCGAGTAGAAGAGTGCACTTTTCTCAAAAGGAGAGTGTGTTTCTTGTAAGGCGAGCTAGCGTTTGTTTCCCAGTCCTAAATGGAGTTGAATCCCATGCAGTTTCTGGTCCTACGAGCAAGAGGTGTTATCTGATAAGAAGAGTCACTATTGCACTCCTATTGCCATACAAAGTGCAAATAGCACACGAGTCTGTTCCCAGCTAGTACAGTGTATTGGACTGAAGAGGAGCTACCGTTCTTGTCAGTTTCCTAATTAGAGTTGAACTAGATATGGCCCCTGTGTGTAGCAAGCACATTTCTTTTGTTCTGAGCAAGCTCACTATTCCGACCCCATAGGAAACACAGTAGAGTAGAAGAGTGCTCTTTTCTCAAAATCAGAGTGTCTTTCTTGTAAGGTGAGCTAGTGTTTGTTTCCCAGTCAAAAATGGAGTTGAATCCCATGCAGTTTCTGGTCCTATGAGCAAGAGTTGTTTTCTGATAAGAAGAGTCACTATTGTGCTCCTATTGCCATTCACAGTGCAAATAGCACTCGCATCTGTTCCCAGCTAGTACAGTGTATTGGACTCTAAAGGAGCTACCGTTCTTGTCAGTTTCCTAAGCAGAGTTGAACTAGATATGGCCCGTGTGTGTAGGAAGCACAGTTCTTTTTTTCTGAGCAAGCTCACTGTTGGGACCCCATAGGAAAGACAGTAGAGTAGAAGAGTGCTCTCTTCTCAAAAGCAGAGTGTGTTTCTTGTAAGGCGAGCTAGCGTTTGTTTCCCAGTCTTAAATGGAGTTGAATCCCATGCAGTTTCTTGTCCTACGAGCAAGAGTTGTTTTCTGGTAAGAAGAGTCACTATTGTGCTCCCATTGTCATACACAGGGCAAATAGCACTAGCGTCTGTTCCCAGCATGTACAGTGTATTGGACTGAAGAGGATCTACTGTTCTTGTCAGTTTCCTAAGCAGAATTGAACTAGATATGGCCGTATTTGTACGAAGCACAGTTCTTTTTTCTGAGCAAACTCACTGTTCTGGCCATATAGGAAACACAGTAGAGTAGAAGAGTGCTCTTTTCTCAAAAGCAGAGTGTGTTTCTTGTAAGGTGAGCTAGCGTTTTTTTCCCAGTCCTAAATGGAGTTGAATCACATGCAGTTTTTGGTCCTACGAGCAAGAGTTGTTTTCTGGTAAGGAAAGTCACTATTGCGCTCCCATTGCCATACACAGTGCAAATAGCACTCGTGTCTGTTCCCAGCAAGTACAGTGTATTGGACTGAAGAGGAGTTACTGTTCTTGTCAGTTTCCTAAGCAGAGTTGAACTAGATATGGCCCCTGTGTGTAGGAAGCACAATTCTTTTGTTCTGAGAATGCTCACTGTTCTGGCCCTATAGGAAACACAGTAGAGTAGAAGAGTGCTCTTTTCTCAAAAGCAGAGTGTGTTTCTTGTAAGGCGAGCTAGCGATTGTTTCCCAATCCTAAATGGAGATGAATCACATGCAGTTTCTGGTCCTACGAGCAAGAGTTGTTTTCTGGTAAGAAGAGTCACTATTGCGCTCCCATTGTGATACTAGGGCAAATAGCACTGGCGTCTGTTCCCAGCATGTACAGTGTATTGGACTGAAGAGGAGCTACTGTTAATGTCAGTTTCCTAAGCAGAGTTGAACTAGATATGGCCCCTGTGTGTAGGAAGCACAGTTCTTTTGTTCTGAGAATGCTCACTGTTCGGGCACCAGAGGAAACACAGTAGAGAAGAAGAGTGCTCTTTTCTCAAAAGCAGAGTGTGTTTCTTGTAAGGCGTGCTAGCGTTTGTTTCCCAGTCCTAAATAGAGTTGAATCACATGCAGTTTTTGGTCCTACGACCAAGAGATGTTTTCTGGTAAAGAAAGTCACTATTGCGCTCCCATTGCCATACACAGTGCAAATAGCACTCACGTCTGTTCCCAGCAAGAACAGTGTATTGGACTGAAGAGGAGCAACTGTTCTTGTCAGTTTCCAAAGCGGAGTTGAACTAGATATGGCCCGTGTGTGTAGGAATAACAGTTCTTTTGTTCTGAGCAAGCTCACTGTTCGGACCCCATAGGAAACACAGTCGAGTAGAAGAGTGCACTTTTCTCAAAAGCAGAGTGTGTTTCTTGTAAGGCGAGCTAGCGTTTGTTTCCCAGTCTTAAATGGAGTTGAATCACATGCAGTTTCTTGTCATACGAGCAAGAGTTGTTTTCTGGTAAGAAGAGTCACTATTGCGCTCCCCTTGTCATACACAGGGCAAATAGCACTGGCGTCTGTTCCCAGCATGTACAGTGTATTGGACTGAAGAGGACCTACTGTTCTTGTCAGTTTCCTAAGCAGAGTTGAACTAGATATGGACCGTGTGTGTAGGTAGCACAGTTCTTTTGTTCTGCGAATGCTCACTGTTCTGGCCCTATAGGAAACACATTAGAGTAGAAGACTGCTCTTTTCTCAAAAGCAGAGTGTGTTTCTTGTAAGTCGAGCTAGCGTTTGTTTCCCAGTCCTAAATGGAGTTGAATCTCATGCAGTTTCTGGTCCTACCA
The DNA here is from genome assembly GCF_949786415.1 of Peromyscus eremicus. Lineage (NCBI taxonomy): Eukaryota > Metazoa > Chordata > Mammalia > Rodentia > Cricetidae > Peromyscus > Peromyscus eremicus. The sequence continues at coordinate 152,689 of NW_026735164.1, forward strand.
GCAAGAGTTCTTTTCTGGTAAGAAGAGTCACTATTGTGCTCCCATTGTCATACACAAGGCAAATAGCACTGGCGTCTAATCCCAGCAAGCACAGTGTATTGGACTGAAGAGTATCTACCTTTCTTGTCAGTTTCCTAAGCAGAGTTGAATTAGATATGGCCCGTGTGTGTAGGAAGCACAGTTGTTTTGTTCTGAGCAAGCTCACTGTTCGGACCCCATAGGAAACACAGTAGAGTAGAAGAGTGCTCTTTTCTCAAAAGCAGAGTGTGTTTCTTGTAAGGCAAGCTAGCATTTGTTTCCCTGTCCTAAATGGAGTTGAATCACATCCTGTTTTTGGTCTTACGAGCAAGAGTTGTTTTCTGGTAAGGAAAGTCACTATTGCACTCCCATTGCCAGACACAGTGCAAATAGCACTCACGTCTGTTCCAAGCAAGTACAGTGTATTGGACTGAAGAGGAGCTACTGTTCTTGTCAGTTTCCTAAGTAGAGTTGAACTAGATATGGCCCGTGTGTGTAGGAAGCACAGTTCTTTTGTTCGGAGCAAGCTCACTGTTTGGAACCCATAGGATACAGTGTAGAGTAGAAGAGTGCTCTTTTCTCAAAAGCAGAGTGTGTTTATTGTAAGGCGAACTAGCATTTGTTTCCCAGTCCTAAATGGAGTTGAATCACATGCAGTTTCTTGTCCTATGAGCAAGAGTTGTTTTCTGGAAAGAAGAGTCACTATTGTGCTCCCATTGTCATACACAGGGAAAATAGCACTTGCGTCTGTTCCCAGCAACTACAGTGTATTGGACTGAAAAGGAGCTACTGTTCTTGTCAGTTTCCTAAGCAGAGTTGAACTAGATATGGCCCATGTGTGGAGGAAGCACAGTTCTGTTGTTCTGAGCAAGCTCACTGTTTGGATCCCATAGGATACACAGTAGAGTAGAAGAGTGCTCTTTTCTCAAAGGCAGAGTGTGTTTCTTGTAAGGTGAGCTAGCGTTTGTTTCCCAGTCCTAAATGGAGTTGAATCACATGCAATTTCTTGTCCTACGAGCAAGAGATGTTTTCTGGTAAGAAGAGTCACTATTGCGCTCCCATTGTCATACACAGGGCAAATAGCACTGGCGTCTGTTCCCAGCATGTACAGTGTATTGGACTGAAGAGGATCTACTGTTCTTGTCAGTTTCCTAAGCAGAATTGAACTAGATATGGCCGTATTTGTAGGAAGCACAGTTCTTTTGTTCTGAGCAAACTCACTGTTCTGGCCCTATTGGAAACACAGTAGAGTAGAAGAGTGCTCTTTTCTCAAAAGCAGAGTGTGTTTCCTGTAAGGCGAGCTAGCGTTTGTTTCCCAGTCCTAAATGGAGTTGAATCACATGCAGTTTCTGGTCATACGAGCAAGAGTTTTTTTCTGGTAAGGAAAGTCACTATTGCGCTCCAATTTCCATACACAGTACAAATAGCACTCGCGTTTGTTCCCAGCATGTACAGTGTATTGGACTGGAGCGGAGCTACTGTTCTTGTCAGTTTCGTAAGCAGAGTTGAACTAGATATGGCCCGTGTCTGTAGGAAGCACAGTTCTTTTATTCTGAGCAAGCTCACTGTTCGGATTCCATAGGATACACAGTAGAGTAGAAGAGTGCTCTTTTCTCCAAAGCAGAGTGTGTTTCTTGTAAGGCGAGTTAGCATTTGTTTCCCAGTCCTAAATGGAGTTGAATCACATGCAGTTTCTTGTCCTACGAGCAAGAGTTGTTTTCTGGTAATAAGAGACACTATTGCGCTCCCATTGTCATACACAGGGCAAATAGCACTGGCGTCTGTTCCCAGCATGTACAGTGTATTGGACTGAAGAGTATCTACTGTTCTTGTCACTTTCCTAATCAGAATTGAACTATATAAGGCGATATTTGTAGGAAGCACAGTTCTTTTGTTCTGAGCAAACTCACTGTTCTGGCACTATGGGAAACACAGTAGAGTAGAAGAGTGCTCTTTTCTCAAAAGCAGAGTGTGTTTCTTGTAAGGCGAGCTAGCGTTTGTTTCCCAATCCTAAATGGAGTTGAATCACATGCTGTTTCTTGTCCTACGAGCAAGAGTTGTTTTCTGGTAAGGAAAGTCACTATTGTGCTCCCATTGCCATACACAGTGCAAATAGCACTCGCATTTGTTCCCAGCAAGTACAGTGAATTGGACTGAAGCGGAGCTAATGTTCTTGTCAGTTTCCTAAGCAGAGTTGAACTAGATATGGCCCCTGTTTGTAGGAAGCACAGTTCTTTTATTCTGAGCAAGCTCACTGTTTAGACACCATAGGAAACACAGTCGAGTAGAAGAGTGCTCTTTTCTCAAAAGCAGAGTGAGTTTCTTGTAAGGGGAGCTAGTGTTTGTTACCCAGTCCTAAATGGAGTTGAATCCCATGCAGTTTCTTGTCCTACGAGCAAGAGTTGTTTTCTGGTAAGAAGAGTCACTATTGCGCTCCCATTGTCATACACAGGGCAAATAGCACTGGCGTCTGTTCCCAGCATGTACAGTGTATTGGACTGAAGAGGATCTACTGTTCTTGTTAGTTTCCTAAGCAGAATTGAACTAGATATGGCCGTATTTGTAGGAAGCACAGTTCTTTTGTTCTGAGCATACTCACTGTTCTGGCCATATAGGAAACACAGTAGAGTAGAAGAGTGCTCTTTTCTCAAAAGCAGAGTGTGTTTCTTGTAAGGTGAGCTAGCGTTTTTTCCCCAGTCCTAAATGGAGTTGAATCCCATGCAGTTTTTGGTCCTACGAGCAAGAGTTGTTTTCTGGTAAGGAAAGTCACTATTGCACTCCCATTGCCATACACAGTGCAAATAGCACTCGTGTCTGTTCCCAGCAAGTACAGTGTATTGGACTGAAGCGGAGCTACTGTTCTTGTCAGTTTCCTAAGCAGAGTTGAACTAGATATGGCCCCTGTGTGTAGGAAGCACAGTTCTTTTGTTCTGAGAATGCTCACTGTTCTGGCCCTATAGGAAACACAGTAGAGTAGAAGAGTGCTCTTTTCTCAAAAGCAGAGTGTGTTTCGTGTAAGGCGAGCTAGTGATAGTTTCCCAATCCTAAGTGGAGATGAATCACATGCAGTTTCTGGTCCTACGAGCAAGAGTTGTTTTCTGGTAAGAAGAGTCACTATTGCGCTCCCATTGTGATACTAGGGCAAATAGCACTGGCGTCTCTTCCCAGCATGTACAGTGTATTGGACTGAAGAGGAGCTACTGTTCATGTCAGTTTCCTAAGCAGAGTTGAACTAGATATGGCCCCTGTGTGTAGGAAGCACATTTCTTTTGTTCTGAGCAAGCTCACTATTCCGACCCCATAGGAAACACAGTAGAGTAGAAGAGTGCTCTTTTCTCAAAATCAGAGTGTCTTTCTTGTAAGGTGAGCTAGTGTTTGTTTCCCAGTCAAAAATGGAGTTGAATCCCATGCAGTTTCTGGTCCTATGAGCAAGAGTTGTTTTCTGATAAGAAGAGTCACTATTGTGCTCCTATTGCCATACACAGTGCAAATAACACTCGCATCTGTTCCCAGCTAGTACAGTGTATTGGACTCTAAAGGAGCTACCGTTCTTGTCAGTTTCCTAAGCAGAGTTGAACTAGATATGGCCCGTGTGTGTAGGAAGCACAGTTCTTTTTTTCTGAGCAAGCTCACTGTTGGGACCCCATAGGAAAGACAGTAGAGTAGAAGAGTGCTCTCTTCTCAAAAGCAGAGTGTGTTTCTTGTAAAGCGAGCTAGCGTTTGTTTCCCAGTCATAAATGGAGTTGAATCCCATGCAGTTTCTTGCCCTACGAGCAAGAGTTGTTTTCTGGTAAGAAGAGTCACTATTGTGCTCCCATTGTCATACACAGGGCAAATAGCACTAGCGTCTGTTCCCAGCATGTACAGTGTATTGGACTGAAGAGGATCTACTGTTCTTGTCAGTTTCCTAAGCAGAATTGAACTAGATATGGCCGTATTTGTAGGAAGCACAGTTCTTTTGTTCTGAGCAAACTCACTGTTCTGGCCATATAGGAAACACAGTAGAGTAGAAGAGTGCTCTTTTCTCAAAAGCAGAGTGTGTTTCTTGTAAGGTGAGCTAGCGTTTTTTTCCCAGTCCTAAATGGAGTTGAATCACATGCAGTTTTTGGTCCTACGAGCAAGAGTTGTTTTCTGGTAAGGAAAGTCACTATTGCGCTCCCATTGCCATACACAGTGCAAATAGCACTCGTGTCTGTTCCCAGCAAGTACAGTGTATTGGACTGAAGCGGAGCTACTGTTCTTGTCAGTTTCCTAAGCAGAGTTGAACTAGATATGGCCCCTGTGTGTAGGAAGCACAATTCTTTTGTTCTGAGAATGCTCACTGTTCTGGCCCTATAGGAAACACAGTAGAGTAGAAGAGTGCTCTTTTCTCAAAAGCAGAGTGTGTTTCTTGTAAGGCGAGCTAGCGATTGTTTCCCAATCCTAAATGGAGATGAATCACATGCAGTTTCTGGTCCTACGAGCAAGAGTTGTTTTCTGGTAAGAAGAGTCACTATTGCGCTCCCATTGTGATACTAGGGCAAATAGCACTGGCGTCTGTTCCCAGCATGTACAGTGTATTGGACTGAAGAGGAGCTACTGTTAATGTCAGTTTCCTAAGGAGAGTTGAACTAGATATGGCCCCTGTGTGTAGGAAGCACAGTTCTTTTGTTCTGAGAATGCTCACTGTTCGGGCACCAGAGGAAACACAGTAGAGTAGAAGAGTGCTCTTTTCTCAAAAGCAGAGTGTGTTTCTTGTAAGGCGAGGTAGCGTTTGTTTCCCAGTCCTAAATAGAGTTCAATCACATGCAGTTTTTGGTCCTACGACCAAGAGATGTTTTCTGGTAAGGAAAGTCACTATTGCGCTCCCATTGCCATACACAGTGCAAATAGCACTCACGTCTGTTCCCAGCAAGAACAGTGTATTGGACTGAAGAGGAGCAACTGTTCTTGTCAGTTTCCAAAGCGGAGTTGAACTAGATATGGCCCGTGTGTGTAGGAATAACAGTTCTTTTGTTCCGAGCAAGCTCACTGTTCGGACCCCATAGGAAACACAGTCGAGTAGAAGAGTGCACTTTTCTCAAAAGGAGAGTGTGTTTCTTGTAAGGCGAGCTAGCGTTTGTTTCCCAGTCCTAAATGGAGTTGAATCCCATGCAGTTTCTGGTCCTACGAGCAAGAGGTGTTATCTGATAAGAAGAGTCACTATTGCACTCCTATTGCCATACAAAGTGCAAATAGCACACGAGTCTGTTCCCAGCTAGTACAGTGTATTGGACTGAAGAGGAGCTACCGTTCTTGTCAGTTTCCTAATTAGAGTTGAACTAGATATGGCCCCTGTGTGTAGCAAGCACATTTCTTTTGTTCTGAGCAAGCTCACTATTCCGACCCCATAGGAAACACAGTAGAGTAGAAGAGTGGTCTTTTCTCAAAATCAGAGTGTCTTTCTTGTAAGGTGAGCTAGTGTTTGTTTCCCAGTCAAAAATGGAGTTGAATCCCATGCAGTTTCTGGTCCTATGAGCAAGAGTTGTTTTCTGATAAGAAGAGTCACTATTGTGCTCCTATTGCCATTCACAGTGCAAATAGCACTCGCATCTGTTCCCAGCTAGTACAGTGTATTGGACTCTAAAGGAGCTACCGTTCTTGTCAGTTTCCTAAGCAGAGTTGAACTAGATATGGCCCGTGTGTGTAGGAAGCACAGTTCTTTTTTTCTGAGCAAGCTCACTGTTGGGACCCCATAGGAAAGACAGTAGAGTAGAAGAGTGCTCTCTTCTCAAAAGCAGAGTGTGTTTCTTGTAAGGCGAGCTAGCGTTTGTTTCCCAGTCTTAAATGGAGTTGAATCCCATGCAGTTTCTTGTCCTACGAGCAAGAGTTGTTTTCTGGTAAGAAGAGTCACTATTGTGCTCCCATTGTCATACACAGGGCAAATAGCACTAGCGTCTGTTCCCAGCATGTACAGTGTATTGGACTGAAGAGGATCTACTGTTCTTGTCAGTTTCCTAAGCAGAATTGAACTAGATATGGCCGTATTTGTACGAAGCACAGTTCTTTTTTCTGAGCAAACTCACTGTTCTGGCCATATAGGAAACACAGTAGAGTAGAAGAGTGCTCTTTTCTCAAAAGCAGAGTGTGTTTCTTGTAAGGTGAGCTAGCGTTTTTTTCCCAGTCCTAAATGGAGTTGAATCACATGCAGTTTTTGGTCCTACGAGCAAGAGTTGTTTTCTGGTAAGGAAAGTCACTATTGCGCTCCCATTGCCATACACAGTGCAAATAGCACTCGTGTCTGTTCCCAGCAAGTACAGTGTATTGGACTGAAGAGGAGTTACTGTTCTTGTCAGTTTCCTAAGCAGAGTTGAACTAGATATGGCCCCTGTGTGTAGGAAGCACAATTCTTTTGTTCTGAGAATGCTCACTGTTCTGGCCCTATAGGAAACACAGTAGAGTAGAAGAGTGCTCTTTTCTCAAAAGCAGAGTGTGTTTCTTGTAAGGCGAGCTAGCGATTGTTTCCCAATCCTAAATGGAGATGAATCACATGCAGTTTCTGGTCCTACGAGCAAGAGTTGTTTTCTGGTAAGAAGAGTCACTATTGCGCTCCCATTGTGATACTAGGGCAAATAGCACTGGCGTCTGTTCCCAGCATGTACAGTGTATTGGACTGAAGAGGAGCTACTGTTAATGTCAGTTTCCTAAGCAGAGTTGAACTAGATATGGCCCCTGTGTGTAGGAAGCACAGTTCTTTTGTTCTGAGAATGCTCACTGTTCGGGCACCAGAGGAAACACAGTAGAGAAGAAGAGTGCTCTTTTCTCAAAAGCAGAGTGTGTTTCTTGTAAGGCGTGCTAGCGTTTGTTTCCCAGTCCTAAATAGAGTTGAATCACATGCAGTTTTTGGTCCTACGACCAAGAGATGTTTTCTGGTAAAGAAAGTCACTATTGCGCTCCCATTGCCATACACAGTGCAAATAGCACTCACGTCTGTTCCCAGCAAGAACAGTGTATTGGACTGAAGAGGAGCTACTGTTCTTGTCAGTTTCCAAAGCGGAGTTGAACTAGATATGGCCCGTGTGTGTAGGAATAACAGTTCTTTTGTTCTGAGCAAGCTCACTGTTCGGACCCCATAGGAAACACAGTCGAGTAGAAGAGTGCACTTTTCTCAAAAGCAGAGTGTGTTTCTTGTAAGGCGAGCTAGCGTTTGTTTCCCAGTCCTAAATGGAGTTGAATCACATGCAGTTTCTTGTCATACGAGCAAGAGTTGTTTTCTGGTAAGAAGAGTCACTATTTGCGCTCCCCTTGTCATACACAGGGCAAATAGCACTGGCGTCTGTTCCCAGCATGTACAGTGTATTGGACTGAAGAGGACCTACTGTTCTTGTCAGTTTCCTAAGCAGAGTTGAACTAGATATGGACCGTGTGTGTAGGTAGCACAGTTCTTTTGTTCTGCGAATGCTCACTGTTCTGGCCCTATAGGAAACACATTAGAGTAGAAGACTGCTCTTTTCTCAAAAGCAGAGTGTGTTTCTTGTAAGTCGAGCTAGCGTTTGTTTCCCAGTCCTAAATGGAGTTGAATCTCATGCAGTTTCTGGTCCTACCAGCAAGAGTTCTTTTCTGGTAAGAAGAGTCACTATTGTGCTCCCATTGTCATACACAAGCAAATAGCACTGGCGTCTAATCCCAGCAAGCACAGTGTATTGGACTGAAGAGTATCTACCTTTCTTGTCAGTTTCCTAAGCAGAGTTGAATTAGATATGGCCCGTGTGTGTAGGAAGCACAGTTGTTTTGTTCTGAGCAAGCTCACTGTTCGGACCCCATAGGAAACACAGTAGAGTAGAAGAGTGCTCTTTTCTCAAAAGCAGAGTGTGTTTCTTGTAAGGCAAGCTAGCATTTGTTTCCCTGTCCTAAATGGAGTTGAATCACATCCTGTTTTTGGTCTTACGAGCAAGAGTTGTTTTCTGGTAAGGAAAGTCACTATTGCACTCCCATTGCCAGACACAGTGCAAATAGCACTCACGTCTGTTCCAAGCAAGTACAGTGTATTGGACTGAAGAGGAGCTACTGTTCTTGTCAGTTTCCTAAGTAGAGTTGAACTAGATATGGCCCGTGTGTGTAGGAAGCACAGTTCTTTTGTTCGGAGCAAGCTCACTGTTTGGAACCCATAGGATACAGTGTAGAGTAGAGAGTGCTCTTTTCTCAAAAGCAGAGTGTGTTTATTGTAAGGCGAACTAGCATTTGTTTCCCAGTCCTAAATGGAGTTGAATCACATGCAGTTTCTTGTCCTATGAGCAAGAGTTGTTTTCTGGAAAGAAGAGTCACTATTGTGCTCCCATTGTCATACACAGGGAAAATAGCACTTGCGTCTGTTCCCAGCAACTACAGTGTATTGGACTGAAAAGGAGCTACTGTTCTTGTCAGTTTCCTAAGCAGAGTTGAACTAGATATGGCCCATGTGTGGAGGAAGCACAGTTCTGTTGTTCTGAGCAAGCTCACTGTTTGGATCCCATAGGATACACAGTAGAGTAGAAGAGTGCTCTTTTCTCAAAGGCAGAGTGTGTTTCTTGTAAGGTGAGCTAGCGTTTGTTTCCCAGTCCTAAATGGAGTTGAATCACATGCAATTTCTTGTCCTACGAGCAAGAGATGTTTTCTGGTAAGAAGAGTCACTATTGCGCTCCCATTGTCATACACAGGGCAAATAGCACTGGCGTCTGTTCCCAGCATGTACAGTGTATTGGACTGAAGAGGATCTACTGTTCTTGTCAGTTTCCTAAGCAGAATTGAACTAGATATGGCCGTATTTGTAGGAAGCACAGTTCTTTTGTTCTGAGCAAACTCACTGTTCTGGCCCTATTGGAAACACAGTAGAGTAGAAGAGTGCTCTTTCTCAAAGCAGAGTGTGTTTCCTGTAAGGCGAGCTAGCGTTTGTTTCCCAGTCCTAAATGGAGTTGAATCACATGCAGTTTCTGGTCATACGAGCAAGAGTTTTTTTCTGGTAAGGAAAGTCACTATTGCGCTCCAATTTCCATACACAGTACAAATAGCACTCGCGTTTGTTCCCAGCATGTACAGTGTATTGGACTGGAGCGGAGCTACTGTTCTTGTCAGTTTCGTAAGCAGAGTTGAACTAGATATGGCCCGTGTCTGTAGGAAAGCACAGTTCTTTTATTCTGAGCAAGCTCACTGTTCGGATTCCATAGGATACACAGTAGAGTAGAAGAGTGCTCTTTTCTCCAAAGCAGAGTGTGTTTCTTGTAAGGCGAGTTAGCATTTGTTTCCCAGTCCTAAATGGAGTTGAATCACATGCAGTTTCTTGTCCTACGAGCAAGAGTTGTTTTCTGGTAATAAGAGACACTATTGCGCTCCCATTGTCATACACAGGGCAAATAGCACTGGCGTCTGTTCCCAGCATGTACAGTGTATTGGACTGAAGAGTATCTACTGTTCTTGTCACTTTCCTAATCAGAATTGAACTATATAAGGCGATATTTGTAGGAAGCACAGTTCTTTTGTTCTGAGCAAACTCACTGT